>NC_080071.1:27076599-27246248 GCF_949987535.1 Balaenoptera acutorostrata
AAGAGACTATTAGGTTACAATCTCCAGTGCCCCCTGGAGCTGGGCAGTGGGTGCAGTGGGCTTGCCAAGGACTGTGTTGTCTTGGAAAACACAAGCCCCGTCCAAAGGAGGTAGTGCATACTCAGCTCCAGGCGGTTATTGCCAAGAGAGAATGTAGGCCAGCTCTGCCAATTCCTTCAAGAAAATTCAAAAATGGATTTTTATATAAACATTCCAATTTTAATTTTATTTTTTTAAACTTAAAAATAATTGAAGTATTGTTGACCTACAATATTGTATTAGTTTCAGGGGTACAACATAGTGATTCGATATTTTTGTAGATTACATACCATACAAGGTTTTTATAAAATATTGGCTATATTCCTTGTGTTGTACGTTATATCCCTGTTGCTCATTTATTTTATAATTGGCAGTTTGTACCTCTTAATCCCCTTCACCTATTTTGTCCCTTCCCCCACCGCTTTCCCCTATGATAACCACTAGTTTGTTCTCTGTATCTGTGAGTCTGTTTCTGTTTTGTTATATCTGTTCCTTGTTTTGTTTTTCAGATTCCGCATATATGTGAAAACATACAGTATTTGTCTTTCTCTGTCTGACTTATTTCACTAAGCATAATACCCTCCAGGTCCATCCATGTTGTCACAAATGGCAAGATTTCATTCTTTTTTATGGCAAAGTAATATTCTATTTTATATATGTACATATACACCACATCTTCTTTATCCATTTATTTATTGATGGACACTTAGGTTGCTTCCATAGTTTGGCTATTATAAATAATGCTGCTATGAACATAGAAGTACATATATCTTTTCAAATTACTGTTTTCATTTTTTGGATAAATATCCAGGAGTGGAATTGCTAGATTGTATGGTTAGTTCTATTTTTAGTTTTTTGAGGAAACTTCATACTGTTTTCCATAGTGGCTGTACCAATATACATTGGTTCCCTTTTTTCCATAACCTCACCAAGACTTGTTATTTCTTGTCCTTTTGACAATAACCATTCTGACAGGTGGAAGGTAATATTTCACTGTGGTTTTGATTTGCATTTCCCTGATGATTAGTGATGTTGAGCATCTTTTCATGTGCCTGTTGGCCATCTGTATGTCTTCTTTGGAAAAATACCTATTCAGGTCCTCTGTCACTTATTAATTGGGTGGTTTGTTTGATATTGGGTTGTATGAGTTCTTTATATGTTTTGGATATTAACCCCTTATCAGACATATCATTTGTAAATATCTTCTTCCATTCAGTAGAAATGGAGGAAATTCCCTTTCGATTTTATTGATGGTTACCTTCACTGTGAAAAAGCTTTGAAGTTTAATTACGTCCCATTTGTTTATTTTTGCTTTTCTTGCCTTTGCTGATGAGACAGATTCAAATAAATATTGCTAAGACTGATGTCAAAGACTATACTGCCTATGTTTTCTTATTGGAATTTTATGGTTTCAGGTCTTACATTTAAGTCTTTAGTCCATTTTGAGTTTATATTTGTATATGGTGTGAGAAAATTTTCTAGTTTCTTTTTTTTACATGTAGCTGTCCAGTAACATCCTCTCTTTTAAATGCTGGCAACTGATGCACACAAAAAAAGTACTTTTTGTCCAATAAAACATATCCTCAGGCCAAAATTAGTCCATGAGCTACCAGGTTGCAAAATGTGGTTAGACCAAACTTTCGTTTCATAGCTGAGGAAACTAAAGTTCAGACTAATATGAAAACTTGCCTTAAGACCATCTCGGATCTTAGACAGAAACTTCAGCTCATCAACCATAAGTGTTGGTGACTTGATAGAGATATTTTCTAAACAAGTCAGGAAGGAAGTTTGCAAGCACGTACTGTGTGGGGATGGAGTGTCCGGAAACTGTTTTATATCTTTGATCATGGAAGCAAGAAGGCATTTGTTTTGTGGATTAGAAAGTGGCAACAAGCCTTTGTTTGAGTAGGTGATATGGCCCAACATCTGAGAGGCAAGGTAGAGTAATAATGCTTAATTTGTGTTCACTGCATTTTTAAAATAACTCCAAGTTCTTTTGTGCAGAATAACATAGCAGTCTCTGAATTTCAGTTAAAGTTTCGCTAATGCAAGGAAATTGATATATTTTATATTACTTCTATTAGGTTATTATTTTGATGAATGCTTTAGGATTTAAGATTTGTAATTTAGAGAAAGAAAATTATCTACCAAAATTGCAAGAATAATCTCTCTCCCTGAATTTATATTATTACATTGCATTTTGTTTTCTGCATTTAAAGTGTTTTTTCCCTAAAGTCTCAAGAAAATTCCAATAGATCATTGGTAAAGTCAACCAGACCTTCCTTATAAAAAGTAAGGTTTATCTGTATCCTTAGATAAAATTTTGTCCATCAAAGAGATTTTATATTAAAATGGCCCATCATGCATTGCTCCTTGTCTCACAAACTACCCAAGATTGGAAACAGGATCAACCAGACCAGAAATGGCTAAAAATCTGAAGATGAGAGTATGGCTGCAAAGATTAAGAAGGGCCTAAATCACAAAATACATCACAAAGCACACTTCAAATGTTTAATAAAAAGACTCTACATCAGTGTTCCTCAGCCCAGATCATCCAGGAAACTTAAAAAAAAAAAAAATACCAGTGCCCAACAAAGAATTCTGATTGAATTGATCTGGGAGATGGGCATACAGATATCTTATCCCAGTGCAGCTCCACTGAGATAAGTACCATCTCCAGTGGTACTGATACATGGTGGAAATAACAAGGGGTCCAGAAGTAGGTAAATTCTCCTCTAAGTGCTCATATCAGTCCTTGTCATGCATCCCAGGATGTCCAGCATCAGTAACTAAAGAGGAGGGACAAATCCATCTCAGTCCCATAGTGATGTGCTGACTACTGAAGAGGGAACCGAGAGCCTTAGTTAATTGCATCTTAAGTGCCAAAGCTGATCGAGTCCATGATTCCCTATCAGTGTCTATTTCCCTGGCCCGCATGGCAGTTTCCAGATAAAGTGGCTTGTGTCAATAAGACTAAAGTCCTTTTAGTTCTCTGGGGACTCAAAGCAGTAAAGGAGATTAGGACATTGACAGAACGAAGCACCACTTGCTGGACATGCGCAGGGACAAGGTTGTAGTAGAGTCCACCTAACAGAAAATGTAAGAGCATTCCAGAGAGCACCAGAATTCTGCATAGAAGACTGAACTCTGGCTGGCAGGGAGGAGAATAGTCATTTGAAACCTGTCTTAAAGTTACATTTGCAAAACAAATCACTTGTTTTACCTAGAACATATGTTTATTTGCAATACAAGAAGTTATAGAGTCATGAAAGGCTGATGGAGATTATGTATTTAACCAAATATCCCAGCCAGTCATCTATCTGTGATGTCTGTGATGGTTTAGTTTAAGAGCTGGCTGGTTGTCAAAGCAATTCTTAAACACAAGGGAAGGGGCAAAGAGGGAGGCTGAATGCTCTAGTATGGTCACTGGCACAGGCCTTAAAGTGATGGGTTTGGGAAAAACATCAATCCTCTGAATCACACTCAGTGGTGAGAAGTTCATTCCTGACCAGACTTGACCTCAGAGGGTTACAGCTCTTAGTGTTAGTTTATTTAAGTTCATCAACACAATCATCTCCCAAGGTGCTGGGTCAGTGTTGTTTCCGGTACATGCCATCTTATGGACTCAGAATCCTCACCTTCTACTTCTTCCTAAATGTCCACTCTGACAGTTAATATTTGGACCTTCAGAACATCGAAATTCTTATTATCCTTACCTACAGGATAACTAGGACAAATTGCCACAAACGTGCTTCTGTTAAAAGATTCCTTAGTAATTTTCTGTGCCAATATTTAGAGTTGCCACTTATCACTTTAAGAAAGAGAGAAAATATGGATATATACATTTATTTCCGTTTAAGCTCTGAGTAATTCCCTAATTTACATTTAATCCTCTGAGAGCCTACAGATAGAGATTTACACAGTAGAGATAACCAACTTTTATAAATTTTAATATTTTAAGTTTTAATACTTAACGTCAAAAGGATATATCTAGTGAACACAAAACTTTAAATCGGTATTTCCGAAACTGTGTTCTGCAGACCTAGGGTTCTATGGTTTGTTAGCAGTTGCCCATACACTCATGTACCAATGTAAACACACACAGACACACACACACACACACACACACAGAATTTACTAGATTGGGAAATGCTGTCTTAAGTAAATGCAAACTGGCTTAATTGCTCCAAAAATTCAAAAGCTTATGCCAATTAACTTTAGGAGGATATATTTTAACATGTTTTCAAAATTATTCAACCAATCAATCCACCTTGGAGGGTCATGTGATGAGATTAGTGTTTTTTAAAAAGAACTTCAGAAGAATGTGTTCTACATGATGTACTGAAAAGCCATGGATTTTGAAATCCCAGACAGTATTCAAATTCCAACTTTGTCACTTGTCCATCAATGTGACTGTGGACAAGCTACTCAATTGATTTCTTGAGTAGGAATTGGATAAATAATATCTGCCTCATAAGATTGATCTGAGATTAAAAGATATGAATTCTGTAAATATCTTGGAATTATGGAAATACAGAAGTCCTCAATATATCAAGAAATCTGAATTCACTCCCTCCTCTCACTTCAGTCTCTTCTGATGGCCCTTCATGCACACGCATATGTATTTATATGATTCTAACCAAATTTCACATACAGATCTTGTTCTTACTTCACTTAATTATTTGCTATAAAGATGGGCCTGTATTAAGGTAGTCCATACAACTTAACAGGCCAGCTAGCATTCTATGGTATTAAACACTAGTTTCCTTGGACTATCGCTTATTGTTGGACATTTGAGTTATTTTCAAAGTTTCCTTTTCATAAACAGCTTTGCATGAACAACTTGGAAAAAATTACTTGTTTGCTTTTAGATTATTTTCTGGGAGTATATTCCCCAAAGTGCAATTACTAAATCAAAGGAAAGAAAGCATTGTATAGCTTTTGTCACAAATGGCTCTGCAGAAACCTGAACCAATTTACAATGTCACTTAAAATATATGTGTACCTTTTTCACCCTAACCTGTCACCAATGGATCTTCACTGCTTTTGCTAGTTTAATGGTACATACTGGTACCTTCAGTTTGCTTTAAGGCAATTTTATTTAATTTCCAGATTTTTGAGTATGATGGTTTACTGTCTATTTTTATGCAAGTGTGCAAGCTGTTTGTTCTACTCTTTTGATATTTATTGACTAGAATCTAAATCTGAATCTCCAGTGTTATAGGATCTTTAGCCAACCTTATGTTTTAGGGCAAATATCGATAACATATGATAACGCTTCTTTAGGATGACAAGCGAGCTTTGTCATGTGACTCCAACCCTTTGCTCTTTTACCACTTCCCAGCCCCATTCTACCCTCTGAATTTTGTACTTTAGTGGATCTCAATTTTTTTTAGTACAAGAATGATGCCACACAATATCTAGTGCTCAAATCTCAGCTTACGGTTGGCCAAGGTTGTTTAAGTTTCTCTAAAACCCAGAAGAGTCATGATCTCAAACTTATATCAATAATTTATCCCATGGAAAGCCGTTAAATCGGATCCTGATAATTTTTAAATTAAGGTGTAAAGGGACTAGACAATTATGTAAGAGCATTACAGAGGACCATTTCATATAATGCCAAGCTCTGCCTGCAATATTTTCTCACTTGACCACTATCTACCCTGTTGTTTAGGACGAATCCTGACTTTAGACAACAGTTTCCATCTCACTAATCTATAGCTTAGCATTCAGTCGCAGGTCGTGCTAGTCCAGTCTTGAACTTCAGTACTGATCACTAATTTATCTGTCTTGAACCCAAGGATTAAGGTATTTGGTTTTGCCTCTGTGGGCACTCCACAGGGACAGTTGTCTGTTCTCCAAAACTCAAGATTGTTGGTGGTGGGAGAGTTGGTCTGTGACCTGCTGATTGACTGTAGACACTGACTTCCTGCCTGTCCTAAGCCTTAGCAAATATGGAGTCATCTTATTAAGTACTAACAGATGAGAAGCTACATGAATCATGATCCAAAGTCTGAAGCTCTACCATTGTTTTCCACAGAAAAGAGTGTGTGTTATTTACATGGCAAACTGAACAGCTCTCTCTTGCCAAGGTCCACAAAATGAGGAATCTCTTATATGCATATGCATGACTCAAATATTTCCTTCTCTATATTGAGGAAAAATGCATGCTTTGTAAAAGATCAGTTATTGAGGACTGTGTACTGAAAGAAAAGAGGCAGGAGAGGGAACCATAGAGGAGATAACCCGGCAATTGTCTGCAGAAACATTTCACTAGATGTCACCCCACTCTTGAGTCAGGATTAAGGTTTTTTTTTTAGCAGAGCACAGTAGCAGGAAAGGCGCCTTCAGTTTCCTGGCAAAAAAATCTTATTTCTCCTCCAACCTAATGGAGTATCTGTGTGTTGAAATGATTCCAAATCATACAAGGAGCTTCTGGCTTTAACCAAATGATTTTTAATATCCGTGAAGTTTTGACATTTGAGTGATGATGTACTATGCTAACTTATTATGTAATTGTATATAGTGTATATTTACTCTATAGAAATTGTAAAATGCAAATAAGCAAAAGAAAAAGGGAAAAAAACCTACATGACATGATCTTGCCTTCAAAAATAAAATTACAAACATTTTGATACATCCTTCTAAAATTCTTCTTATACACACACATATACAGGCACTAAAGAGTTGACTCATAAAGTACATATTATGAATTCTTTTCATGTCAATAAATACATTTGTTACTGTGAATATATAATCACTTAAATGGCATAATAGTATTCTATTATTTATTAAGTTACATATAGTCGAACATTGATACTATAGGCTTGAGATCCTAATATGTTGAAAAAAGAGGTGAGCCTTAATGTATTTTTCCCATGTTTTATATTAATGGGTATGACATTACCAAATCTTACTGAAACCATTTTAATATTTTCCTTTGAAATAATTGTTCAAACTTCAAAAAAAAAATCTTAAGAGTAAGCCATCTTTATCCAAGTACTTGATATGAATATCTATATTTACCACTAAGTTTTCAATTCTAAGGAAGAAAAATGGTGACTTACTCGATGTGAGTATTCACTCCTATGAAGCCTGAAATGGCACAGGTTTTTTATCTGACTGTGTGTGGAGCTGGGGGGGGGGATCAGCGGACACATATTGTGTACAAAATATTGTGTGTATGTCATTTGCTGGCAAGAGACTTTATAGATTTCAAGGTTTTCAAAGATGTTAGTGATATATTCTTGAGACCAGATGTTTCTGTGTTCTTATTCCTTACTGGGTTGGTTCATGCCATTTATTTAATTTCTCTGATCTCATTTTTCCACCTGTAAATTGGAGGTCATGATATCTACCTTGATGTGTCATTGGAATTAAATGAGATCATGCTTTTAAAGTTCCTGGTCCATAAAAGCACCAGGAGTTTATTTTCTGTTTTATAAATGAAACTTCCTCTTTTTCAGAAATATAATCCATGATTCTTCATGTCAGTTGAATGAATGAGTAAATAATACATGTTTAACTCTGTAAAACGATTAAACATATTTTATTGAACTGAACAATTATGAGGAAACCATGCTTCCTGCTAGTATTTCCATATGGCTTTTATCAATATACTTTTTTTTTAACATCTTTATTGAAGTATAATTGCTTTACAATGTTGTGTTAGTTTCTGCTGCACAACAAAGTGTATCAGCTATATGTATACATACATCCCCATATCCCCCACCCTCTTGCGTCTCCCTCCCTCCCACCCTCCCTATCCCACCCCTCTAGGTGGTCACAAAGCACCAAGCTGATCTTCCTGTGCTATGCGGCTGCTTCCCACTAGCTATCTATTTTACATTTGGTAGTGTATATATATCCATGCCACTCTCTCACTTTGTCCCAGCTTACCCTTCCCACTCCCCGTGTCCTCAAGTCCATTCTCTATGTCTGTGTCTTTATTCCTGTCCTGTCCCTAGGTTCATCAGAACAATTTTTTTTTTTTTTTTTAGATTCCATGTATATGTGCTAGCATACGGTATTTGTTTTTCTCTTTCTGACTTACTTCACTCTGTATGACAGTCTCTAGGTCCATCCACCTCACTACAAATAACTCAGTTTCGTTTCTTTTCATGGCTAAGTGTCCATTGACAGATGAATGGATAAAGAAGATGTGGTACATATATACAATGGAATATCAATATGCTTTTGATCTGTTTATTCTAAGCACTATACATTCTTATAATTTTTGTCTTCCTCTGATTTTATTCCCTCTCTCTTTTAATTCTTTCCTACCTGGCAAACTAATGAAGTCATTAGGCCCAAAATGAAATAAATCCTGTTGGGTTATCAATATATGATTTCAGTTTCTGTTGATATCCACCATGTGCTTATGGAATACGTTGTTTGGCTTTTGAAAGAAAATAATGACGTGATGCTCCGACAGCTCACTCTCTACACACTTTCCATAATAGTCAAGTAGTAATAGGAAAGTGGTTGCTTTTCTTTGACAGAGCTGTTTAGATAGCCTGGTCAAGCCTTATAGCTTTGTCTGCATCTACCCAGCAAGTGAAGGAATAAAGCAAGAAAACTTCTATCCCTTCTCACTAGGATACACGCTCCCCACTCCCTCACACTATTTAAGTTTCCTCAAAAAGATACTGTGTTCAAGGAATGCTGTATCGATTCTTGTATTACCTTTATCAGAAATGGTTTCTTTCTCAGGCATATTGCTAAATAGAAAACACCACTGATCTTGACTTAGCACAGAAACAAATATGTGTGCTTGGTATATGTGTGTACATGTACATGATTTTGTATACGTACAAAATTCAGTTCTTTGTTTCTCAGTCTCCCGCCCTATAAAAACAATAAGGAAAAAACCCAGCTAGGTGGGAATTGGTTAATCTTTATTTGCAAGCCTTGCACTTCTAATGCCAGACATTTTCTTTCTTTCTTTTTCTTTCTTTTTTCCCTAAGTGGGCTTGTCTGAATGATTCCAGAAGAAGTTAGTAGGTGGCGACTTTCAACTATGCTTTCTGTGCTAAACGTGTCTGCTTTTACCTTGGGTACTGTGCAAATTGTGCTCACGCTGTTTTACTCTTTAGGGCTGTACTTGCTCAAGCTGTGTTACTGTTCACTACTGCTGTAACATCAAGACCTAAACATTTTAAAAGAGAGGTCAAAATAAACACATTCTGTTCCTTTACTCAATGGGTCTTCATGGACTGCTTAATATGCACCAGATACTGCTTGTGTGATTAAGTGTACACTTCTGTTATTAAATTCTTCCTATTAGGTGTGTTTATTCTCATTTCTGGAAAAAGAAAATCTGTTTTCAGAATACAGTATTATATTCAATGTACACCTTATATTCAGTTTGCTGCCCATTGTATCTGATTCATGTGGTTTACTAGTTTTTGCCTTTCTGTGAACTTTGAAAAGAATGTAAGCATTTAGACTGTTTCATCAGTTCAAAGTTTAGGAGGATTTGTTTTAAGTTATTGAAGTAGTCGATACAATAACCCCTTTTACCGACTTACCCTCGTTGAACAAATCTCCCATTTCCTATAAATCGAGATAAACTGATAGAAATAAAACTATACATTTGGTCTTGGACCCGAATGTAAGTCGATATGAAGTAGTGTGAATTATTCAATTATATTTTGGAACACCTTTTTACACATCTGGCACAGTGCTAAACAATGAAGACCTGATGATGAATAAAAGTTTCTGTCTTTAATAGGATTTTTTTTTTCTTTTGGCTGCACGGCATGTGGGATCTTATTTCCTGACCAGGGATTCAACCCGTGCCCCCTGCAGTGGAAGTTCAGAGTCTTAACCACTAGACTGCCAGAGAATTCCCTAGTTTCTGCCTTTAAGAAGTTTCCAGGGCTAAGCTACATGCTAACCTGTTTCCTTCCATCTGGTGGAAAAATGATAGAAACTTCCATGGGTTTTCCCTTTTATATACACCCAAGGGTCAGATTTCAAACTCAGAACTGAGTTATCAAGAGTTCCTTAAATTGAGTATCCATAAACTAAAATCGGCACACTACTAATATGTACTGAAGTCTCTATATCGATTTTTATTACATATCCTTTCAGCAAATATTTACTTTAAAAATATCTAGCATTTATTTACTAATGTTACATGCACTGTACTAAATATACATATGTATAAATAAATACAAATATTGTATCTTTAAATATACACAAAAAAACCCTACAAAGAAGGTATTATTATTAAACCCATTATACAAAAGAAGAAACTAAAGCTTAGGGAGGTTTACATCATAGAGACAGGACTGGAATCAGGGTCCGGATCTGGAGCCCATGCTTTAGTTACATTGTACTAGATGTTGGGGATTGAATGATGAGCAAATCAAACACCTCCCCTGACCTCATGGAGCTTACAGTCTAATTAGGGAGACAGATACTAACTAAATCATCATACAAATATATAAACACAAATAGTAATAGGCACTCGGAAGTGCAAATACAGGACATTAGAACAAAACTACCATGGGGAACAAGATATAATCTGACAGGGTGAGAGAAAACATCTCTGAATAAGTTAGATTTGAGCTTCTTTCTGAAGTATTAGCAAGCTTTAAATCGGTGCGTGTAATGGAAAAGCCGTTAGAGGTTAAGTAAAGTATTCATAGACAGAGGACAAGACTGTGAGGCAGAGGAAATTAAAGGAAATCCAAAATGGCTGAGACACCTCTAGCCAGGAGGAACTGGCATGAAATCTAATGAAATCTGTGAAGTATTAGAAGCCAGATTGTGCTGGACCATAGGCAATGTTAGGAATGTTTGTCCTTTTCCTGGGCGCTTTGAGAATCCGCTCAGTAATTTTAAGCTTCCAAAAGTTCTATTTACCTCAAAACACTTGGCAGTTTTGCAATCCTACTGCACATAAGCACAAAGACATATTTGAAACTTCTTCAGTTTTTGTGAAGATTTTGTTATAAGTATGTCGAGTTGTCTGAGATTTTTATTTGAAGTTATTTATTACTTTTAAATTTTAATTACTTTTAGCTTATCTTCATTACATATTTAGTTGGTTGTAAAATTTTTGGCTAACCTCATTCATCTGGAATGTCCAGTGTTTGCATTAGGAATATTTTTGGCCTATAATTTAAAAAATATTACCTGAAGGTTAATATATGTTATAGTATAAGCTTTTGTCTTAGTACGTTCAGACTAGTATAACCGAATACTACAGACTGGGTGGCTCATAGACAGCAACAAAAAATTATTTCCCACAGTTCTGGAGGCTGGGAAGTCCAAGATCAAGGCACAAGCAGATTCAGTGTCTGCTGAGAGCCTGCTTCCTGGTGGAAGGAACAAGAGAGCTCTCTGAGGTCTCTTTTATTAGGGAAATAATCCCACTCATAAGGGCTCCACCCTCATGACCTAATCACCTTTCAAAGGCCCCATCTACTGAATTAAATGGTTAAAATTTTAACATATGAATTTGGGGGAGACACAAACTTTCAGTCCATAACAAACATGATGAGGCCTATCCATGGAAAATGTGTACGTTACTCCACTTCCCAGATTTTCTTAAAAGGAGGCACTTTATTGTTGTGTGTTTTTTTTTTTTTTTTCTACGTTGGAATCTGGGCATAAGTAGGATACTTGTTTTAACAAAAGTCTTTTTTTTTTTTTCCCAGTGAGTCAAATTCAAAAAATATTTGACAGCCATATATGCCCACCTTGCATGAATCAGGCATGAAACAAACCATTACCACACAAAAGAGCATTTCTATATTTGAGATGAGGACAGAGGGAAAACAGACTGCCCAAGTCTCCCTGAAAGAAATGGGAAAAGCTGTAAACCAGGCAATATTTGGTCTGAGGCTCTACAGCTAAGTGGAATTTTGCCATGTTTTTCAATGGAAGAGAGCAGAGGAAATAAAATGTATGAATGCATGGAAGTGAGAGAATATTCCATAATTACAAAGTATTGATAAACTTGAAATTCCAGAAAACAAACAAAAGCCACAGCAAGTGATCAGCCAGGACAGGTATGCAGCTTGTGAGACACACGGAGGTGGAAGTGTCCAGTTTGCCAACTTTTGAAAAGAAATCTGTTTTTCACAGAGGTAGATTTTATGACCTATAAAAACTGAGGACCCAACACCAGCAGAGGACGCAGAGTCTGCCTTAAATCATGAGGCTGTTTCTTGGGAACGGTGAGTTATTTGACTTTCAAGTGAGAAAGTACATAAAAATATTGTGATGGATATTGTTGAAAGGAATACACATTGTTGAGACTCCTCAAACTTTCTATTTTTATGGAAATTAGTAGTCGGGAAAAACACACCAAAAGGAGATGATCAATATGTATGTACAGAGATTTGGCTCTTGACAAACACCCATATGATAATGTCAGGTCTACTCAGCACATTAATGAAACTTGGCAAGAGTTATGAATTGTCTTAGCAACGTCCCCAGGAAATGAAGTTTGGCTGATGCAATGCCATCTTAGGAAAGGCCAGCTCTGCATATCATTAACATTTGTGTTGGTGGGTTCCCAAAAATGGATGTAGTTTGACCCCAAATGAGTGCTACAATAAAAGCCCCTGCTTGCTACAGGAGTGGGAAACCATGTGAGGGAAGCAAAAAATCAGACATTTCTTCAAGCACAAATGGCTGGTGTCAAAACTGGTTGCAGTCGTGCTATGTTTGGCAGCTGCACCTGCGTGGTAACTAGGGAGCTATCTGGGTATGAATGTTTGTTTCACACATCAGAATTTGAAGTAGAGGATGGAATACACTGGGCAACATCTCATGAAAATGGAGTTTTTTCCTCCTTCCATAATTTGAGCCCGAAGCCTTAAAACAGGAGGAAACCATGACATAATAGTGTTTTCATCTGTAGAAAAATACATATTTTTCGATGCTAGTAATGGCGTTTAAAAGGGGAACATGCTTATTTGGTCACAGGCCACTCCGACATTATAACTCTCTTGGAATTTCCTTTTTAAGCAACCTTTCCTAGAGGCCCAGTATTGGCCTGAGACCAATTTACTCTTTGCCAAAAAAGTTATTTCTCAGGCCCAATTATCTAGGAAGCTCATAAAATGTATGCCTTGGCAGACTGAAGAAAAAAGATTTTTTTAATCAGGTTTTCCAGAGGAACTCTCAGAATTTCCAATCCAAGATCCTGTTTTGGTTGGAAGAAGGTGCACAGATAGAAACATTAATAAAGAAAAATGAGGAGTGTTGTCTAACTATGGACAGATTTATTATATCAGGACCCTCCTAGTGGAAGTGAAGGGAATGGGAAAAGGAAGGAATCTAGAACTAAGGATCTCATAAAATGCCCATATTTAACATGCACAGTCATTTGGTAACCTACCTTAAGGAAAGGCCTAGAAGTTAGAGGCAGGGTAAAGACCCCTTTTTATAGTTGTTTGAACCAGATGAGTATGGCAAAAGCAAGAGGCTAAGTAAGAGGTTAGTCTGGGATCCATGTCAGGTGGAGGGTCAGGAGACTGATAATGGCCTAGGACTTTGCTTATTTATACCCTGTTGCCATGATTTTTTTTTTTTTAAATTTAATTAATTAATTTATTAATTTATTTATTTATGGCTGTGTTGGATCTTCGTTTCTGTGCGAGGGCTTTCTCTAGTTGCGGCAAGCGGGGGCCACTCTTCATCGCGGTGCGCGGGCCTCTCACTATCGCGGCCTCTCTTGTTGCGGAGCACAGGCTCCAGACGCGCAGGCTCAGTAGTTGTGGCTCACGGGCCCAGTTGCTCCGTGGCATGTGGGATCTTCCCAGACCAGGGCTCGAACCCGTGTCCCCTGCATTGGCAGGCAGATTCTCAACCACTGCGCCACCAGGGAAGCCCCCCTGTTGCCATGATTTTAAGGTGTGTTTTTATCTTCACAACTAGCCAACAGTTACTTTTATTCCTGTTTTCTCTACGATTTCTCTGGTATATCTAGTTCTTTTATCTGAGAGACCTTTGAACATTTTAACTTCTGTTATTCCTCTTGAAGCGAGTGTATGTACCTTAATCCAGAAGAATTTTTCCTGAAATTCACAAAACAAAGGTAGGATGCTGAGACATTTTAAAGCTAATTATATATGCCTCTGAATGTTATTTGCTTCAAATATTTAGGTGACAAAAATATCATAAAATATTATTCATTTTTATCCTTTTATAAACTTATGTTTATTCTTCATCCTTTGCTTCAAATAAGTTCACAACTGCAGACTGATTTTTATCAGAAAATAATAATAACAATAACAAAAATAATAGTAATCACGTTGTTGCAGGAGAAAGGGGTGTGATCTCGGGTGAGTTCCTGGGAGGAGCTGCCAAGTGAGGGTCCCTGGCTTTGCGCAGGAAAGAATTAAAGAGCGAGCCGTAGTAAAGCGAAAGCGAGTTTATTTAGATAAATACACATTCCATAGGCAGAATGCAGTCTGTTTCGGAAGGCAAGAGTGGGAAATATGGGGTGGTTAGTTTTTATGGGCTGAGTATTTTCATATGCTAATGAGTGGGAGGAATATTCTAACTAGTTTGGAGAAGGGGCGGGGATTTCCAGGAATTGGGCCACCACCTAGTTTTTGGCCTTTTTTGGTCAGCCTTGGAACTGTCATGGTGCTTGTGGGTGTGTCATTTAGCATATGCTAATTTATTGCAATGAGTGCATAATGAGGGTCAGGGTCTAGGGAAGTCAAATCTTCCGCCATCTTGAGGCTAGTAGGTTCTAACCCGTTTTTGTCATGTCCTGTTTTTCTCAACAGCTGTCATTCTCTTAACGATTGTGCCCTGCCGCCTTCCCTCCTGTCTCAACGTTACAGCCTCCTCTTTGGTAAGATCAGAACTTAAAATCTTGATGTCATTTTTGTTCCTGCAAATGGAGACAGGGAGAAAAACTGGGAGAGTGAAAACACTTCAGAATTCTGTGTGTGTGAGTGGTAAGGAAATGCAGTGATTTCACCTGGACTGGTTTAAAATGAATTAAAAAGTTTAAACTGGATGAAAAAAATGGCCCTGGCATTCCATTCCCCCCATGGATTGCCCTAAGGAGTCAGTTTAGGGTCTGCTGAGTGTCAGAGCTGCTCTGTGAACCAGCTGCTGGATTCTATTACTTTAGGAAAGAGGAAAACCAAATGTTATTCTTCGAAATTTAAGGAAACATAGAACTACCTTTGAACTAATCAAGAGCACTTTAAAAAACCCTATTAGGATTTTTAAGGCCATTTTGAGAAACAGAAAATTCACCTGAAAATGTTTTACTGGCCAAGTCTCTCGAGGCACCTGCTACCATTTCAAATATTTGAATTCCATGGGAAACTTTGGCCAAACCTCACATTATCATATAACCATGGCAAGATTTTTCTTGTTCTTTTTGCTTTTTTGCAAATAAAACTCTTCTGTTTGCAGTGTGCAGCTGTAGGTACTACATCTTTTCTTCCTGTATGAGTAGGACAAAACAAATGAACATATATCATTTATGAAACGTTATTAATTATTTTGCTACTTGTTTTCTTTTGCTTCCCAGAAATTCATATTTAAATAATATATTTTTAAGAAACCTTTAGAGGTAATGTGTTGGCCCTCATTTTTGTCTTTTAAATATATAAATAACCCTGAATTGGTACAATTTCTTCCTGTGATCATGCCAGATTTTTAATAAATATCTATGTACTGATAAGGAAAGAGTGCCTACCCAAACACTATCTGGGAGAAATGCCTCCCTGGGGGTTACAGCTGAGATCAACTTGGAGGGAATAAAATGACAAAGCATCTTTCATTTCCATCATTCACTCTGAGATGACTACAGAAGAATAGGATGTATAGTCCTGTAGTACCCTTCACTAAGATTTACAGCAATTGTTCCTTTCTTTCAGATTGCTGTTACTTTCCTCAGTGTTACATGCTGTCATTAAATTCTCCACCCTCACTATTACAGCTTCCATTACCACCCACATGGCACTACGGCTTTATCCATGGGTGGCAGATGTTATCACCATATGTCATCCGATCAATTTTCCATTCAAGGGTAATGTAATGTTTGGGGGAAAGCCAACTCACACTTTAGTAAAGGCTTTCTCTGTAGTCTTCACCAGCCGTAAATGCAAGCATCCTTTCAACTTCTTGGCTCTGATACCTAACCAAAAAATCAGCAGGGATCTTAGAGATGCATTGCATATTTCCATGTTAGTTGGGCTCTCTCTCACTATCACCGGCCAAATTGTTTCCTATTAAGGAGTTTGGCACTATTTTGCTTTCCTCTACTTTTATTCTTCTCAGAACATTCAGAACAGAGAATCATTAGCTAGATGAATCCCAAAGGAGATAGTGGTTTCAGGTCTGGTTCACGAGGTTGTTACTTGTTTATTTCCAGGATCTTTATTTCACCTCTTTGTTCCAGAAGCTGGCATTGCTTATAGAGTTTGAAATGCTTATTCTATAAAATTCTAAAGGATAGCCAATACTAAGACAAGATCAATTTATCATTATTTATCATGATTTGCACATGCTCTCTCTCTTTCATTCCTTTTTGTTTTCTTCTTTCTTCTCAACATTTTCTCCCAACTCCATTCCTCTCTTGCTGTGGGTTTATACTTTTCCACATTTATTGAACACTTATTATTTGCCAATCACTGTGCTGTGCTCTGCATATTTAAATATTAAATAAAATACACTTCCTCCAAGTTTTTCAAATCTTAAAAATAAACCTTAAATTATTTTGAAACCAATCCAGTCTAAATCATGAATTTCCCATGCATGTTGGGTAATTAAAATGTGGAATGTTTGGGAGGAAAGGAAGTGGAAACAATTACTTGTTTTTATTGATTATGAAATGATCTCCCTCTCAAGTGCTCAAGGTGCCTTACAATTTGGTGACGAAGTTCTCTTTACGTTATCCACAATCAATATTTTAAAGGCTTGGATTATGTCCTTTTCCATTTTTGTCTTACATGTTTCAAGTTACCAAATCTCATGGTCAAACTCATTTGAAACCTATTAATTCCAATGATCACTTGACTTGCCTTTCTCCAGATATTTTCTGTTTATTTTACATCTTTCTTGATATGTGATAACCAGTAATTACTGTGGCATTTCAAGTGTAGAAAAACTGCAATTTTATATAAAATAAATGCACACTTCTTTTAAAAATTTCTCATTTATTATGCTTCTAGAAGACAGGTAGTTTTGTGGGCATTTTTGGCAACAAGAACTAATTTCTTTAGGAACCAAAATGATGTCAATCTCCTCCTGAGTTGCAGCTGATGTTCAAACATCATCATATTTTAAATTTAAATTACTTGTTCTTAAATTATAACTTTATATCTACCCCTAATGAAAATCACCTACTACTACCTTATTGTTCATTAATGCTGACCTGTAAAGTTTTCATAGTTTTGTTTATTATGGAACTCTCCAGGAAATGTGGATGGAATCAGAACACAAGTTATTTTACTGTTCCTTAAGAACATTTTATTAATTTCACTTAATTGTTGTAAAACTAACAACCCTATTTGCAGTTGTTTTCAGCATGAATTCCTGAGGAAACAATGTTATCAATTTTATTTTTATCCAGAGCATCTTATCACTAAGCAAATTATTTATTTTTGATACATGATTTTTCACAGTCCTCTTCTATATTTTGTGATAGTTTTGGAAATATTTTTTAAAATTATCACTTACCCTCGTAAAAATTTAGACTCTTAAAGCTCTTTAACAAAGAGATCACAAGGCACATTTTTTTCTCACAAAAATATGCTGTCACCTTTGTTCCCATAGTTATTCCAGTTATTGCGATAATCCATGATCATCCTCTTTGTCATGCATTCTGCTGGGACACATCTCAAGGGTGCATCTCAAGGGCAGGAAGTACATCTGCTGTTTAATTTGGGTCTTTACACATTGCCTAATTCAACACTCCAGTTCTACGGTGTAGACCATACATGTATATATAAAAGATATAATTTGCCTCAATTAACGTAGGAGCTCCATAAAGTCAGAGACTTGGTCTTCTTTACTGTATTTTAATACCAAGGACAGTATTTTTCATGAAAAAAATAGTCAATAAATATTTGTGAATTCATACTTTTAGAATTACATTGTTAATATTCCACAAGCAGCTAATGAAGTTAGTTGCATCGGTCCCTAAGTTTTTTTATTAAATACTTTTGAGCATCTCTTACTGTCCAATGATTATAATGGTGTTCTCAGATGGGTAGAGACCACACTGATGGTCTCCTGGCACCAGGGTAATTTATAGCAACATGTAAAATACTTTGGCCAGTTGCACCAAATTTTACCCTTGAGTTCTTATAAGCATTTGGGTGATTGCCAACAAGTCTTGCTGATCTGTTTTTTCCTGTGGATCAGTTAGCTCTACGGTAGTCTTAGTACTCTTTATGACCTTTTGACTTGATGCTTCTAAATCTCAATTTCAAAAGGCAATTTAGGAATCCTTTAATGACTTCCTTAGTGAAGGTTGGAATGAAAAAAAATGATTTTTTATATTTTTAATCCCTTGATATGTTTATGAGACCAGAGATATGAAATATTTCCACTGATCCTTCAGCTTACATTAATATATTTGAAGGTCTTTTATCTTTAACCATCTGGCTCCTTGCACGGGGCTTCTTGTTTCTGAACTACATAATTGTGGATGCATCTGGACTACCACTGCTCAAAATCGTCCCAATTCCTTTCTGATGCAGATGCACCCCAGCTCCCACATTAAGAAATGCTAACCTAGGGATTCCTCCAGCTATTCCTAGCAGTAGGACCACAGAAGCTTTGAAAGCATCCTGCGCAGGAGAGGACTTGAAGTGGGAATCAGGGATAATTTAACCTTCTCTTTATCTCCAGCAGAGCTACCCCAAATAACCGAGCACACAAAGTAAAATCACTACACTTCTATCTAAAGTCAATTTTAATTGACAGCCACTCCCTTCCTAACAAGATTGACACCCCTGAAAACTTTCCATAGTTATTTCTGGACTACCAGTGATTTGCCCTCATTCCAGTTGTTCTTGGAGTTGAAGAATACTTTCTTGTCACTTCTCTTTTTTTTCTCCCTTTGGTCTTATTTCCATGAGGACACATTACTGATTTAAGAAATTGAATAGCAAAGCCTATAAATATCTCTACGATGGAGAAAACATTCATCGTTTAATTTATACCCCCACGGAAACTTTTTCACCTAGTGAAAGCTCAATTAATAGCACTTTTTATCATAAAGAGCCATGATCTGTATTATATTTTGTAAGAATTCAATCTGTATATGGTTTAAATTCTTCATCAGTCCTAGACCAACTTCCTTTAAGCTGTGGACAAATTTGCTTTGTTGCCTTAAAGAAGTCTAAGGATATTTTCCTCAGTTGTCCTTTTTATGCCTCTTAGTTCAGAAGTGAAATGATTTTGCCCAAGGTTATTAGAATAATATTGGAATTCAATTAGTCACTTTGAGACATGGCAACCGAATGGCTGATTCCTTTTTAATCTTTAACAAGTTCCATTATTCACATAGAGAAATTGATGCCAGTATTTAAGAAATATGAAGAAATGCAAGCCACATAACTTTGAAATATTTAAATATTCTAATACTCCGGATGAAATATCTTTTTCATACTGACTAGGCTCTGAAACTGGTTTTAAATGAAAACAGTGCCCAACAGAGGTTGAAATGCAAATAGTATTATGCATCAATATAAAGGGTCTTGATTCATTTTAATTTTATCTCTTTGTAAACTGAATGTGCATAATGTTATCTTGATGTTCAGTCTCAGCCTCTTCTATCTACATATCAAAATGTACAATAAGAAGATCATTTTTTTCACTGAAAATAAATCAGTGGGAACTGAAAAATAGGCGATGTACCTAAGCTTTACGTTATTTTTCTTTGATTTCAGGTGGGTAAGGCATTGATTAACCCTATTTTCCTACAGCCAAAGCAAGACATTTTTACTTCAGCCGAGTTCACCTGCAGATATTTTCCATAGTTTGGAGCTATTCTTTGAAATATCTTTCATCTCTTTATTCCTTTCCTCTCCATGTTCCTTTTTTCCTCTCCCTTTCTCTCTCCAGCTGCAAGGATTTGTCTCCTAAAAGAGTGGGGGTGGGAGGGAACGAGGGATGAAAGCAGACAGGGAGCATGAGCCAGAGAATGCCAGGATCTGGCTTTTGTTATTGGTTGGCTGCTGCCTGATGGGTAGACTAGGGAGGAGAGAACTCTTCAGTCTGTTCTGACGGAGCCGAAGTACAGAAACCATATTTACAGGTAAGAGCAAAAGAGAAGGAAAAAAATTCTTTTTCTTCAAAAGAGAATGCTTCTCAATTCCTACTGAGACAATTTTATGATGTAGAAATTATTCTATAAGACATTTCCTTGAAAGTGTGTCCCTCTCATTACTTGAGGAAGCTTTGCAATGAGCTGTTCTCTCTCCCTGCAAAATCCTTAGCTGATAAAAACACCAGAGGCATGTCTTATCCTGGATAACTTTCTAGCAAGTGTTACAGAAGCAAAATTAATGGATAAGATGAGTCATCATGTGTCTTTTATTGTTTGTTTTTATTCAAGTGTATGTTATTGGAAATCAAAGGAAGGTTGAGGAAAGCTTGGTAAAATTCACAGGTCCTGAGAAAATGGAGCTTTCTCTGAATATACAGTATAAAATTTCACATGGTGTTTAATAGTTACAACACAAGAAATTGTTTAGGAAAATAATTTTTGCAGGTTGTAGACACTTTTAGCACTAATTTAGCATGAATGATTTATATGCATTTTCTTTTAACTTACTCCTCTTGATAAACCTCAAGCTATTGAGTAGTTATATCATTTTGTTTAATAAATTGCAAGCTCATATGATAATTAAACAACTGTCTTTATTTATCAACATGTATGGAGCCGTTTCCATTTTCAAAGCTTAGAAACCTGTTTGTGAAGGATTAAACACTGCTGTAAAAAATAGCATCTTATTAGGCAAGTTTCATTGGTAGTTTCCTTTATCAATCAAATATATCTAGATAAGAATTCCATCACAGTATTTATATTGTTGGTAATATCCCTAGGACAATATTTTTTAACAGCTCAAATTTAAGGTTTTACTTTACCAGTTGCTTCTCTCTCTTAATATTGTCTTTTATTTATAACAGGGTAAATAATAAGGGTAAATGTATAGACTCAATGACACACTTACAGTAAAGACATGAAAAATAATTTTACTCCAAATCCATTTAATCTTACAGTGATTTTAATTCATAAATATAGGTCAATTAAGGATGGGGAAACTCATTAAAATGGAGCTCATTTTAAAAAAGGTTACTACTGACTTGAACACATTGACCATCAATTAATACTTGTTGATTATAATAATAAAATAAAAGTCATTCAATGATGTAAATGACTTGTTCATACATTTTCATATATTTTAAAAATACTCCTTTTGAATGAGTCACAAACTAATAGGAACGAACATGTACAATTTCTAAGGATTTTTTTGGTCTTGTGTTTGCTTTTTGTTTTTGTTTGAGAAATGAGATGGATTTTGTCTTTGAAGAACAGACAAAAACATAACAGTTCTTGCAAAATTGAAAAAAGAGGGGGAAAAAAACTACTGAATATTGGGTAAAGATTATCTAAATGAATGGAGAACTATCTTTAATTTCCTAAATGTGCTGAACATAGTTATGTTTACACACTTGTGTCATATTGACCCAAGCAAATACTCTTGCATGATTTATTTTGAACAATTTCTGGATTTCAAAAATCTTATGATACTAAAATATTGCCATGTTTATAATTATTCATGGATTCTTCTGATCTTGGTTTTCAAAACAAAATGATGGTAGAAATTAATCCATTCCTTAGACTGGAATTTAAGGTGATATGTAAGACCAGATATTCTTCTCCTGAAATGTGTTAAAGAAAATAAGTTAAGGCAGTTTTATTTTTTGAAAATTATAAATTCCAAGTAAATCTACCTCCAAGAATGAAGGGGAATTGATGAAAATTAGAGAGCAGAGTTCCACATGGTTTTAAATTATTCTGTTTCCTTGGAAACCAGCTGCTGCAGATGCATTTTGCTTTCTTTGGCTAAAAATATCATCCTTTCAATAATTGGCAAGGGAAAGGTTCTGAATAAAACCAGAGTATATTGTTGCTGCTTTTTATAATTTCCTTAATGGCTCACATATTTTGGATGAAAAGTAGATAAGCCCTTTCTCAATCAGCATTTCCTATCATCCATGGGCAGACGTCTGCATGAGATAACTATGGTAGCTTTTACTGCAGAGACTACATGAAAAAGAGTGTGTGTGTGTGTGTGTGTGAGTGTGTGCACACGTGCACGCGCTGGGGTGGAAGCAAGAGAAAAAAAAGTATGAAAGAAAACAGTTAAGAGGTTCCTGTCCAAGTGAAGGATGAAACAAGGCAAATGAGAACCATGTAAGGCCGCTCTGTGAGAGATGCCAAAGCAAGACCATTTGTTTTTCCTTTAGTGCAAACATTAAGATTCAAACGTAGGTTTTTAATGGAGACAACTACATCCAACTTTGTCTCCTGTGCACAATACTTTCTTCCTTTTTTCTCTTTATGTTTGTAGTGGTTAGTAGGATACTGAGCAAGACAATAAATTAAGAAACATTTTTTTAATGTATTAGTCATTTTAGTCATAAAAAGAAAAGCTTGAGATATAGGTTCAGTCTATGGATAGTGAAGAGGATTAAATACATATTTTGACAGATTAAGAATGTTTTTACTTAATGTCCAGACTATCTTTTATTAATGTAGTCATTTCCTTACCTTTGTAATCTATCTAACATATAAAAATTATATATTTCAACAACCTAAAACTGTTTTTTATTAGTATTAAGGTAATATATTTGAAATTTAATAGAAATTATTATAAATACACATATGTACTTTTTGTTTTATTTGAAACCCTTTGCTTTTGTTTGGAAATAAAAATTCATTTTCTGTGGCTTTTCTTTATAAAAAATAAAAATCACTACTATCATCGTATTTTACTCTAGGCAATTTTTTAAATTAAAACATTTTCATTATAATTTTTTTTCTCTCGGCTATTTGGTGAGAGGGAAAATCAGCATAAAGCTGTTACATCTTTCCTATTTTATTATAATTCAGATGACAGCCCTAACTCTATCTTCTCTTTACCATTTGTTTAAATGCTTTTGACATATAATATCTTATTTTCATAATATTAACCTTAGTGTATTAGATTTATTGTTAGCAATGGAGCAAATAAAGTACTACAAGCTTAAACCATGTTTTAATATATTTAATATCTAGGCAATACATTATTTAAAGTTAAATTAATTTGATATGTCAGTATGTTATTTGTCAAAAAGAGTTAGGATAATGGGAAGTATTTAGCTTTTATCAATTAACACGAGCAAAGCACTTCAATGGCAGCACTTTCATTGTAAACACAGATGACATTAAAGGGCTCGCTAACAGCAAATCAGATAGACTAGTAAATGGATTATGCAACCTGTATAAATAACTCATTTCAGGCATAATCAAAATTACCAAGTATGTTTCAAGTAATTACCAAGTATGTTCCTTAAAATGATGCAGTGCATGGACTTATCCTAACTACAGATAATTTTTAAGTACAGTTTGTTAGTAGTGGTTCTTTACTGTTTCATGCTTCTTTACTTGCTAAAAGCAGCTTGCCAGATTCGTAGGGGAGTTTACAAAGGTCTCTTAAGTCTCACAAAATGTATTCAGGAAAATGAAATATTAATAGTTTCCTCTATAATATAGCTAGACAACTTTATAGCTATAATGAAAATATGCTGGTTTGGCAAATAACCCCACATTGCTGGAAACGGAAGGGTGGGATTTAAAAGAAATGGAAATTCCAGGTTAAGAGAGCTCGGGTCAGGTTTCACAATGTTCAAACTGTGCTATGTACTTAAGGTAATTCAAGCAAATGAAAAATCATGTTAACATTTGTACTATGGTAGGCCATAACGCAAATATATTCTTGATCAGAATTTATTTTTGACTTAGTATATACCGAATGCCTGATAGTATAGTATAGGGCTTATATAGCTGTAGAAAGGGAGTTGGTCCAAAGCAGCATTATTACTCTTTAATTACCATTTTGTAAATCAAGGAGCAGGGAATGGATTTGCTTATCAAGCTAACGATCACATTTGGATGTTTCACATATCTCAGTGAACTCAGTTGGGCAAATCATTTGATTTCTTAGTCAACTGTTTAGATCTCAGTTGGTGACAGACTAAGTACTTTGACCTGAAAATTGTTGAATGTGCATACTTTGAGAATACAGACTCAGTATAACTTTTCAAGCATTTAATTCATAAAATTATGATGACCTTGATAAATGTCAATGCTAATTCTAAGGATCACACTTTAACAAGAAAACTACTTGATGGGAGATCAACTTTGCCATCCATTCATTTTAGTCTCATGGCCAAAAGATAGTAGCCATGTGATTTATTTCCAAAGAGTCTGTACTTTAGTGAGATCAAGAGCTTAACACATCATCTTCCAATACAACAACAAAAGGTGGTGCACACAACACATTTCTATATTTCTCCTGACTCACATGCACATTTGTAACAATATTAAATCACCAAGTAAAAGTAGTTCTTAGGTAAATTTTTATATCTTTAAACGATATTGACTACGAAGTCCTTTAGCAAACACTCATTTAATTTTCTTATTCCCTTTCAATATTTTAGTCTTCTATTATGCTAGAAGTGTGGAACTGGCCTATAGAGATAATCCCTTCCTTGACTGCTTATTTTACCTATGAACAAAGTAAGGCACAGAGAAGGAGTCCCACAATAATTTTTTTAGTGGGAAACTGAGCATTATGTAAAATAAGAATAGCCAAACACTATGAGTTTGTATTAAATATAGGATATAATGCGTTAAATACTGGATGGGTGAAAAGCAGAGTTTAGGAGGACTTTGGAAGAAGGTGGAAAATCATGGTGTGGCCAGGTGGTCCCCAATGCGTAACAACACAGGAATTTTAGAGTTGCACAGAGCTCTTCACTTTGGTCCTGCTTTTGGTTTCCTGTCAGCCTGATCACTTTGTCTTACCGTCATAATCTCCTTGACTTTCTGTGAGTTTGCTGTCAGGGTCAAACATGCATTTTAGTTTTGTTTTCTAGTAAGTGTTGTTGGAGTTAGCTGCTGTCATATTGTGGATATATCACAACATACTTAATAAATGAAACAAGTCATTTCCTAAACAGGACTCCTGAATGTATTTACAAAGATTTTCATTTCCTTTTCTATCTCAGGTTAGGCTAGCCAGGGAAAATCAACATTTGTCATCAGTCATTACCCAGGTAATACTGGTTTTGATGCTGTCAGCATATTAAGGCAGAAAGATTCTGGGAAAATTTTCAAAAGTTATTTTAAAAATTCTTGCTTCGCTGTCTCAAAATTCCTTTTTTGTAGTTCATAAAACTCAAACCTTAGGTCGTTTGACTACTGTGATGTCTAAATCAGTAAGGGGCCCCAAGTGGACTCTCCCAACCTGCCCACTGAAGTCCCCTGGGACTGAGGGTCAAATGGGAAACTCTGCACTTAGGGACTCCGTTGTAAGCTTCTATATTCAGAGATCTTCACACACTATGGGCAGGGCCATAGCTAGCAGCCTCAGGGCCACCTCAGTCCTATCCTGTGCTCCCTGCCTTTACTTCTTAGTGTGGTCCTTTCAGTCACTTCTCTGACCTCTCTATAACCTTTTATCAACTCAATTATAATTCTGTGGCAGGGGGTTTCCTTTGTCTTGTATCATCAACATCTACCATAATGCCTGATACATTTTATGTATCAAAATTGTATCAAAATTGTTTTTCTGACTGCATAAATAAGTGAATAATCTTGTCAGATAGTCATCTTACCCTTTTCTTGCACCTTCCCCAGTGACAGACACTCATTACATGCTAAAGATAGTCCCTTTCTTTCATGTGCTTCTTTGTTAGCACTCTTCAGCGTGATAATGTTCGTGTCACATAAATGTCATTAAGCCATGCAAAATTTTGTATTGCAGACTTTTTATTATGCAAACTCCTTTTGACCTCTCTGACTTTAACAGGGGATTTCATCTGTATGGAGTCCCCGTTTCATGACTCCCTGCACTGTGCTATTCCATTTTACTACTCTTCTATTTCTGATCACACACACACACAGGCACACACACACAGATCATCATCATATAGTAAATCAATGGACTAATTGTAAATTAATGTAATTAAATTTTATATTAACATGTAATATAAATGTTAAATAATGTTTGTGTAAGAAAATATAGTAAAGTATTTTACCAATCTCTGATACATATATTCTTTCTCAATAAATCCCCACTTTCTTGAGTCAAAGTTATTCAGCAACATTTGATTAAAGTTTAAATTGTTCAGCAATATTTTTCTTCTGCTCCGGGTCCACTTTCTGCCATTTATCTTGTGCTGTGGTGAACAATTTTAAGTCATCATGTTTGGCAGATGACAATGCTGAATCAGCTACAAAGAATCTAAGGGTGTGTACTAAGAGTTAATGTACCCATTTTACTGGGGTTTAATATGTCTGAAGGTAAAGGCAAGCAGATAATACGGGACAGGTGGAAGTCCCAGTCTGCCACAGCAAGGTAGAACTTAACTGAAAAAAAAAGGAATGTCACGCCATGATGTAATGTCTGGAGAGTCTATAGAGAAAGAACAACTGCTAATAGCTAATATATCTTTAAATATGCTCATGTGTGTGGGGACTGTACTGTGGGTGTACATATATACCCCTTAAATGAAGGATTCAGTCAGCCAGTCAGCACATCTGTTTCTAGAAATGCATACTCTAGTACAAATTGGGTATTGTAACTTTGGCTAAACTATTAGTTCTTTAGATAGTTCAGCATAGTGATTGATGGAATGCATAATAAACTTTGCAGCTATGCAGTCTACAGTTCAACTCGCAGGCATGCTATCTTACTGCCTGTGTAAATGTGAACAAGTTACTTAAGCTATCTGAGCCTCAGTTTCCCTTTCTGTGAAATTCAGTTATTATCTACCTGGGTGATATTGTAAAGACTGATAGATCCATGTAGAACATTTTTCACTACAGAATTTAAGACATAGTCAGGAATTGTGTGCAATTTCAGTTGTTATTGTTAGTCATCCTTTTCTGTTAATAAACCAAGAATGGAAGGAGCAAACTAATCCCCAGGGTTTTTAATGGCTTCCTAAATACTATTCCTCATTAGGGGATTAAAAAATTCCTTTTTTTCCCCCCCATATTAACTGCAGTTAACTCATTGGATATCAGCTGGCTAAATTAGTACTATATGAGATAGTAAAATTGCAAAAACAATTTAAGCAGTAAGATACCATGAGGAGTCAAGGAAGAGTGTGATGATTAAAATATGATTTCAAGTGCCAAAATGCCCAGGTTCGGGTGCTGCCTGTAAGACCAATTAGCTTTATGACCTTGGCTCATCATCTAACCTCTCTGTGCTTCAGTTTTTAATCTGCAAGTGACATTAATAATAATGCCTACCTCCTATGCATACAACAAAAATTAAATAAGTTGATATATGTCGGATTGCTTTTCTATTGCCTTGCAACAAATTACCACAAATTTAGCAATTGAAACAATGCCCACTTATTATCATATAGTACCGTAGGTCAGAAGTCCTGCAGAGTGTGGCTAAATTCTTAGCCACAAGGCTGAAATCAGGGTCAGCACGGCTGAATTCTTGTCTGGTCACTGTGGGGGGAAATCTATCTCAAAGCTCATACTTGTTGGCAGAATTCAGTTCCTTGTGCTTCTAGGACTCAGGTCCCTGTTTCCTCCTTGCTTCAGCTGGGGCCACTCTCAGCTCCTAGAGGCTGCACACAGTCCTTGTCATGTGACCCCTCCCATCTTCAAAGTCAACCACAGAGAATCTCTCTTGTGTGGAATCCTTCTCACCCTTAATTTCTGTCCTCTAGATTTAAAGTTTTATGTGATTAATTCAGGCCCACCTGGACAATCTACCAGGTCACTGATTTGGGACCTCCATTATATATGCAAGTTCCCTTTGCCATATAATGTGAACATAACGGAGTGATATTTCACCATATTCACAATCCTGGGGTTATACAAAGAGAGCACACCAGGAGGTGGGCAATCTTGTATACCACCTTAGAATCCAACATACTACATACGTAAAATGCCAGAACAGTGCCTGGCATATAGTAAGCATGATGTGTGTTAGCTCTTATTCTTACTGAATATATGAAAAATTTATAAAATAAAAAAAAAAACAGCAATGTTGCAGTAATGACAAGGGTATAGTGAAATGACATCCTACTGCACCATTAAAGACATAAATTGGTAGGACCTTTCTGCCAGGTAATTTGGCAATGTGTACTGAAAGCCTGGTAATTCCACTTCTAGGAATTCATCCTAGAGATATAATCAGAGATGTACACAAAGATATATGAAAGAAAATGTTAATTATATGGAGATTTATAATAAATATTTCAAAAGAAGCCAAGCATCTCCCTTAGAATTGTAGTTAAATATTATTGCATAGCTATTCAATGAAATGCTGTGTAGCCTTAAACACAAAAATGAAAATCAAATAAAAACAAGTGGTTTAGAAAATTATTTAATGAGAAGGGAACATGCTCATGTTATAAGTGGAGAAATTATAGGTTACAAAATTGCATATATAGTGTTAATCAATTAGTACTCCTTTCTGGAGTGTGAAGTGGCCTTTCGGCAAGACAGGTTCACTTGACAAGGGAGGGAACATACCCTGATGCTGTCTGTCTGGTCATGCCCATCCATCCAAAGAACAAGGGTATCCTCAAAAGAAGACTTTGTAGCATCTCCCCTAGTTTTTTGTCCTGTTGCCATTTATTCCATGCCTTAAAGAGAAATGGCATGCTCTGGTCGCTCACTTCTAATTTATAGCTCCCCTCTATACTGAACTGACTAAATTACACTCTCAGTCAGGACTTTAGTGTATTGTTTTTGTTCTGTTTTAGCTATAATGCCAAGCATCTGGAATTCATAATACATACCAGTGGAGGACATAGAAATACCTACAGTGCACATTCTAACACTATAAAACAGCTACTACTAGCCCCATTTAACAGGTGAGAAAACTTTGGCTCAGAGAAATTAAGTAACTCACTAAAGAACTATTTAAGGAAATGGTGAAACCAGGTTTTCAAGCAACTGGCTTCACCCTTTTCACCATACCAGTGACTCCTGGTAGTTCCTGGGACTCTATTACATTTTAAAAAATTTCCCCAGAAAATTTTAATGATTAGCCTAGTCTAAGTCCTACTGTAGGACACATCACCACTTTCCCTATACCTGAAGGCAAATTGGTGGTAACAGTGCATACTGCTTTTTTCTCCTAAGCTTTTTCCAGCTCCAGGCTCTCAGGTTCTAAATTTTAAATTAGCGGATGTGTCTTTAATTGGGGGATCCAGATATCACCACAAGTTCAGATTAAAACAGTTCATCCCATTTCCCTCTCAACCCAAAGGGAGATGTAACAAATTTCATAATCTTTAAAACCAGCATTTCTGCATAGATACTACAACCCAGGCTAATTTCTTCTACCTCTTGATCTTCTGTGACTTAACTCTTTTTTTTCTTTTCCTTTTGAACTACTTTTTTTTTTTTTAAACATCTTTATTGAAGTATAATTGCCTTACAATGGTGTGTTAGCTTCTGCTTTATAACGAAGTGAAGCAGTTATACATATACAATATGTTCCCATTTCTCTTCCCTCTTGCATCTCCCTCCCTCCCACCCTCCCCATCCCACCCCTCTAGGTGGTCACAAAGCACCGAGCTGATCTCCCTGTGCTATGCGGCTGCTTCCCACTAGCTATCTATTTTACATTTGGTAGTGTATATATGTCCATGACACTCTCTTACCCTGTCACATCTCACCCCACCTCCTCCCCATATCCTCAAGTCCATTCTCTAGTAGGTCTGTGTCTTTATTCCCGTCTTGCCACTAAGTTCTTCATGGCCTTTTTTTTTTTCCCTTAGATTCCGTATATATGTGTTAGCATACTGTATTTGTTTTTCTCTTTCTGACTTACTTCACTCTGTATGACAGACTCTAACTCCATCCACCTCATTACAAATACCTCCATTTCATTTCTTCTTATGGCTGAGTAATATTCCATTGTATATATGTGCCACATCTTCTTTATCCATTCATCCGATGATGGACATTTAGGTTGCTTCCATGTCCTGGCTATTGTAAATAGAGCTGCAATGAACATTTTGGTACATGACTCTTTTTGACCTATGGTTTTCTCAGGGTATATGCCCAGTAGTGGGATTGCTGGGTCGTATGGCAGCTCTATTTGTAGTTTTTTAAGGAACCTCCATACTGTTCTCCATAGTGGCTGTATCAATTTACATTCCCACCAACAGTGCAAGAGTGTTCCCTTTCCTCCACACCCTCTCCAGCATTTATTGTTTCTAGATTTTTTGATGATGGCTATTCTGACCAGTGTGAGATGATATCTCATTGTAGTTTTGATTTGCATTTCTCTAATGATTAATGATGTTGAGCATTCTTTCATGTGTCTGTAGGCCATCTGTATATCTTCTTTGGAGAAATGTCTATTTAGGTCTTCTGCCCATTTTTGGATTGGGTTGTTTGTTTTTTTGTTATTGAGCTGCATGAGCTGCTTGTAAATCTTGGAGATTAATCCTTTGTCAGTTGCTTCATTTGCAAATATTTTCTCCCATTCTGATGGTTGTCTTTTGGTCTTGTTTATGGTTTCCTTTGCTGTGCAAAAGCTTTTAAGTTTCATTAGGTCCCATTTGTTTATTTGTGTTCTTATTTCCATTTCTCTGGGAGCTGGGTCAAAAAGAATCTTGCTGTGATGTATGTCATAGAGTGTTCTGCCTATGTTTTCCTCTAAGAGTTTGATAGTGTCTGCCCTTACACTTAGGTCTTTAATCCATTTTGAGTTTATTTTTGTGCATGGTGTCAGGGAGTGTTCTAATTTCATACTTTTACATGTACCTGTCCAATTTTCCCAGCACCACTTATTGAAGAGGCTGTCTTTTCTCCACTGTATATGCCTGCCTCCTTTATCAAAGATAAGGTGACCATATGTGTGTGGGTTTATCTCTGGGCTTTCTATCCTGTTCCATTGATCTATATTTCTGTTTTTGTGCCAGTACCAAACTGTCTTGATTACTGAAGCTTTGTAATATAGTCTGAAGTCAGGGAGCCTGATTCCCCCAGCTCCATTTTTCGTTCTCAAGATGGCTTTGGCTATTTGGGGTCTTTTGTGTTTCCATACAAATTGTGAAATTTTTTGTTCTAGTTCTGTGAAAAATGCCAGTGGTAGTTTGATAGGGATTGCATTGAATCTGTAGATTGCTTTGGGTAGTAGAGTCATTTTCACAATGTTGATTCTTCCAATCCAGGAACATGGTATATCTCTCCATCTATTTGTATCATCTTTGATTTCTTTCATCAGTGTCTTATAATTTTCTGCATACAGGTCTTTGTCTCCTTAGGTAGGTTTATTCCTAGATATTTTATTCTTTTTGTTGCAGTGGTAAACGGGAGTGTTTTCTTAATTTCACTTTCAGATTTTTTGTCATTAGTGTATAGAAATGCAAGAGATTTCTGTGCATGAATTTTGTATCCTGCAACTTTACCAAATTCATTGATTAGCTCTAGTAGTTTTCTGGTAGCATGTTTAGGATTCTCTATGTATAGTATCATGTCATCTGCAAACAGTGACAGCTTTACTTCTTTTCCGATTTGGATTCCTTTTATTTCTTTTTCTTCTCTGATTGCTGTGGCTAAAACTTCCAAAACTATGTTGAATAATAGTGGTGAGAGTGGGCAACCTTGTCTTGTTCCTGATCTTAGAGGAAATGGTTTCAGTTTTTCACCATTGAGGACAACACTGGCTGTGGGTTTGTCATATATGACCTTTATTATGTTGAGGAAAGTTCCCTCTATGCCTACTTTCTGCAGGGCTTTTATCATAAATGGGTGTTGAATTTTGTCGAAAGCTTTCTCTGCATCTATTGACATGATCATATGGTTTTTATCCTTCAACTTGTTAATATGGTGTATCACGTTGATTGATTTGCATATATTGAAGAATCCTTGCATTCCTGGAATAAACCCCACTTGATCATGGTGTATGATCCTTTTAATGTGCTGTTGGATTCTGTTTGCTAGTATTTTGCTGAGGATTTTTGCATGTATGTTCATCAGTGATATTGGCCTGTAGTTTTCTTTCTTTGTGACATCTTTGTCTGGTTTTGGTATCGGGGTGATGGTGGCCTCGTAGAATGAGTTGGGGAGTGTTCCTAACTCTGCAATATTTTGGAAGAGTTTGAGAAGGATAGGTGTTAGCTCTTCTCTAAATGTTTGATAGAATTCGCCTGTGAAGCCATCTGGTCCTGGGCTTTTGTTTGTTGGAAGATTTTTAATCACAGTTTCAATTTCAGTGCTTGTGATTGGTCTGTTCATATTTTCTATTTCTTCCTGGTTCAGTCTCGGCTGGTTGTGCATTTCTAATAATTTGTCCATTTCTTCCAGGTTGCCCATTTTATTGGCATAGTGTTGCTTTTAGTAATCTCTCATGGTCCTTTGTATTTCTGCAGTGTCAGTGGTTACTTCTCCTTTTTCATTTCTAATTCTATTGATTTGAGTCTTCTCCCTTTTTTTCTTGATGAGTCTGGCTAATGGTTTATCAATTTTGTTTATCTTCTCAAAGAACCAGCTTTTAGTTTCATTGATTTTTGCTATTGTTTCCTTCATTTCTTTTTCATTTATTTCTGACCTAATATTTATGATTTCTTTCCTTCTGCTGGCTTTGGGGTTTTTTTGTTCTTCTTTCTCTAATTGCTTTAGGTGCAAGGTTAGGTTGTTTATTTGAGATGTTTCCTGTTTCTTGAGGTAGGCTTGTATTGCTATAAACTTCCCTCTTAGCACTGCTTTTGCTGCGTCCCATAGGTTTTGGGTCGTCGTGTCTCCATTGTCATTGGTTTCTAGGTATTTTTTGATTTCCCCTTTGATTTCTTCAGTGATCACTTCGTTATTAAGTAGTGTATTGTGTAGCCTACATGTGTTTGTATTTTTTACAGATCTTTTCCTGTAATTGATATCTAGTCTCATAGAGTTGTGGTCGGAAAAGATACTTGATACGATTTCAATTTTCTTAAATTTACCAAGGCTTGATTTGTGACCCAAGATATGATCTATCCTGGAGAATGTTCCATGAGCACTTGAGAAAAATGTGTATTCTGTTGTTTTTGGGTGGAATGTCCTATAGATATCAATTAATTCCATTTTGTTTAATGTATCATTTAAAGCTTGTGTTTCCTTATTTATTTTCATTTTGGATGATCTGTCCATTGGTGAAAGTGGGGTGTTAAAGTCCCCTACTATGATTGTGTTGCTGTCGATTTCCCCTTTTATGGCTGTTAGTATTTGCCTTATGTATTGAGGTGCTCCTATGTTGGGTGCATAAATATTTACAATTGTTATACCTTCCTCTTGGATCGATCCCTTGATCATTATATAGTGTCCTTCTTTGTCTCTTGTAATAGTCTTTATTTTAAAGTCTATTTTGTCTGATATGAGAATTGCTACTCCAGCTTTCTTTTGATTTCCATTTGCATGGAATATCTTTTTCCATCCCCTCACTTTCAGTCTGTATGTGTCTCTAGGTGTGAAGTGGGTCTCTTGTAGACAGCATATATATGGGTCTTGTTTTTGTATCCATTCAGCCAGCCTGTGTCTTTTGGTGGGAGCATTTAATCCATTTACATTCAAGGTAATTATCGATATGTATGTTCCTATTCCCATTTTCTTAAATGTTTTGGGTTTGTTATTGTAGGTGTTTTCCTTCTCTTGTGTTTCTTGCCTAGAGAAGTTCCTTTAGCATTTGTTGTAAAGCTGGTTTGGTGGTGCTGAACTCTCTCAGCTTTTGCTTGTCTGTAAAGGTTTTAATTTCTCCATCACGTCTGAATGAGATCCTTGCTGGGTAGAGTAATCTTGGTTGTAGGTTTTTCTCCTTCATCACTTTAAGTATATCCTGCCACTCCCTTCTGGCTTGCAGAGTTTCTGCTGAAAGATCAGATGTTAACCTTATGGGGATTCCCTTGTGTGTTATTTGTTGTTTTTCCCTTGCTGCTTTTAATATGTTTTCCTTATATTTAATTTTTGACAGTTTGATTAATATGTGTCTTGGCGTGTTTCTCCTTGGGTTTATCCTGTATGGGACTCTCTGTGCTTCCAGGACTTGATTAACTATTTCCTTTCCCATATTAGGGAAGTTTTCAACTATAATCTCTTCAAAAATTTTCTCAGTCCCTTTCTTTTTCTCTTCTTCTTCTGGGACCCCTATAATTCGAATGTTGGTGTGTTTAATGTTGTCCCAGAGGTCTCTGAGACTGTCCTCAGTTCTTTTCATTCTTTTTTCTTTATCCTGCTCTGCAGTAGTTATTTCCACCATTTTATCTTCCAGGTCACTTATCCTTTCTTCTGCCTCAGTTATTCTGCTATTGATCCCATCTAGAGTATTTTTAATTTCATTTATTGTGTTTTTCATCGTTGCTTGGTTTCTCTTTAGTTCTTCTAGGTCCTTGTTAAATGTTTCTTGCATTTTGTCTATTCTATTTCCCAGATTTTGGATCATCCTTGCTATCATTATTCTGAATTCTTTTTCAGGTAGACTACCTATTTCCTCTTCATTTGTTAAGTCTGGTGTGTTTTGACCCTGCTCCTTCATCTGCTGTGTGTTTTTCTGTCGTCTCATTTTGCTTATCTTACTGTGTTTGGGGTCTCCTTTTCACAGGCTGCAGGTTCGTAGTTCCCATTGTTTTTGGTATCTGTCCCCAGTGACTAAGGTTGGTTCAGTGGGTTGTGTAGGCTTCCTGGTGGAGGGAACTAGTGCCTGAGTTCTGGTGGATGAGGCTGGATCTTGTCTTTCTGGTGGGCACGTCCACGTCTGGTGGTGTATTTTGGGGTGTCTGTGGCCTTATTATGATTTTAGGCAGCCTCTCTGCTAATGGATGGGGCTGTGTTCCTGTCTTGCTAGTTGTTTGGCATAGGGTGTTCAGCACTGTAGCTTGCTGGTCATTGAGTGATGCTGGGTCTTGATGTTGAGATGGAGATCTCTGAGAGATTTTTGCCGTTTGGTATTACGTGGAGCTGGGAGGTCTCTTGTGGACCAGTGTCCTGAAGTTGGCTCTCCCACCTCAGAGGTACGGCCCTGATGCCTGGCTGGAGCACCAAGAGCCTTTCGTCCACATGGCTCAGAGTAAAAGGGAGAAAAAGTAGAAAGAAAGAAAGAAAGAGGCTATAATATAGTGAAGTAAAATAAAGCTATTATAAAGCAAAGCTATACAGACAAAATCTCACCCAGAAGCATATACATATACACTCACAAAAAAAGGAACAGGGGAAAAATTAATATATCCTGCTCCCAAAGTCCACCTCCTGAATTTGGGATGATTCATTGTCTATTCAGGTATTCAACAGATGCATCACATCAAGTTGTTTGTGGAGTTTTAATCCGCTGCTTCTGAGGCTGCTGGGAGAGATTTCCCCTTCTCTTCTCTGTTCGCACAGCTCCCGGGGTTCAGCTTTGTATTTGGACCCGCCTCTGCATGTAGGTCGCCTGAGGGTTTCTGTTCCCCGCCCAGACAGGACGGGGTTAAAGGAGCAGCTGCTTTGGGGGCTCTGGCTCACCCAGGCCGCGGGGAGGGAGGGGTACGGAGGAGGCGGGGCGAGCCTGCGGCGTCAGAGGCCGGCGTGACGTTGCACCAGCCTGAGGCGCGCAGTGCGTTCTCCCAGGGATGTTGTCCCCGGATCCTGGGACCCTGACAGTGGCGGACTGCACAGGCTACCGGGAGGGGCGGTGTGGAGAGTGACCTGTGCTCACACACAGGCTTTTTGGAGGCGGCAGCAGCAGCCCCAGCGTCTCACGCCCATCTCTGGGGTCCGCGCTGATAGCCGCGGCTCGCGCCAGTCTCTGGAGTTCGTTTAGGCAGCGGTCTGAATCCCCTCTCCTCGTGCACCAGGAAACACAGAGGGAAGAAAAAGTCTCTTGTCTCTTCGGCAGCTGCAGACTTTTTCCTGGACTCCCTCCCGGCTGGCTGTGGTGCGCTAACCCCTTCAGGCTGTGTTCACGCCGCCAACTCCAGTCCTCTCCCTGCGATCCGACCGAAGCCCGAGCCTCAGCTCCCAGCCCCCGCCCACCCCGGCGGGGGAGCAGACAAGCCTCTCGGGCTGGTGAGTGCTGCTCGGCGCCGAGCCTCTGTGCGGGAACCTCTCCGCCTTGCCCTCTGCACCCCTGTGGCTGCGCTCTCCTCCATGGCTCCGAAGCTTCCCCCCTCCGCCACCCGCAGTCTCCACCCGCGAAGGGGCTTCCTAGTGTGTGGAAATCTTTCCTCCTTCACGGCTCCCTCCCACTGGTGCAGGTCCCGTCCCTATTCTTTTGTCTCTGTTATTTCTTTTTTCTTTTGCCCTACCCAAGTACAGGGGGAGTTTCTTGCCTTTTGGGAGGTCTGACGTTTTCTGCCAGCATTCAGTGGGTGTTCTGTAGGAGCAGTTCCACGTGTAGATGTATTTCTACTGTATCTGTGGGAAGGAAGGTGATCTCCGCGTCTTACTCTTCCGCCATCTTCTCTCTCTGTGACTTAACTCTTCATAAATATCACTGCCCAGATCTCTCAAGTCACCAAATTGTCCATTTCTCCTTTGGGGATTTTCTTCCATTCTTTACAAACTCTTTCTCCCATGTCCTACTTTCCCTTCATATCCCCAGGGCCATTCAATCCCCAGGGCCATTTCACTTTTATTCACCTTTATTCTGCATCTGTCTCTAGATCCAACAATCTGTCTTCATTCTTGTTCTAGTCTTTGTCAATTAACCTTAGTAATCAACCCAAGCCCATGGTTGTATCCCAGCTCTATAGAAGTGTCCTTATAGTGGGGGAATAAGGGGAACTTAAAAATATATATATGGTTGTGAAGGTTTACTATTTAGTATATTTAGGCTCTCTGGTGTCATACAATCATAAAATCAATCATTGGATACTTTATTCTGTAAAACTTGCCTAATAACAACAAATACTTAAGTTCTTGGGGGAGATCCATATAAACTCTGAACTACTATTTTTAGAAAAATAATTTCCATTTGTAGAAAGGGCAATGTACTCAACATTCATGGTAGTTCTGACCTCAAAATGACAAATTATATTTTTACCTTTAGATTCTTTTAGTGACCTGTCTCAATTCAGTTATTTCTCATTATATCATAAATTGAACATAAAAATTATTAATTTATTTTCTTCTCCTACTCCTAAATGCTAGTAATCTTTTGTCTTTTGAGTATCTTGGTTTGTATAAAAACATTCAACTGTTGTTTTGAATATTTTAATTCAAAATATGACTCTGCTATTTGACTGATAAACAAAATTATGACTATTTTCATATTAGGAGCAGTATTAAGAAAATTGTATTATTTTATATACTTTTTGAAAGGAATTATTGGATATAGGATTAGTAAGAATACTATTAGATAGATAAAGAGAACCTAAGTCGACTCCATTTTTTTTTGGACCTAGGACACATAGGACCTCGTTAAGGGACCCTGAATTAGAATTCTAAAACTTTTGACTTTTAACAAATATCATAATCTTTTAGGTGCTAGAAAATATAAATCAAGTCATCCATACTTCTGTCTGCTTGCTAACAGTTTCATCCAGCCATGTACTCTCAAAAGAGCATTCTGTGTTATAGGGTGACAATACTGTTTAGGATTGCTCTCCCTGGACTATGTGGCTGGGACAAACTCAATCAAGGACATTCACAGTGACTCTGTTCTCCCTTCCCACCTATTGCTGCAGACATCTGAATGGGGGTAGCATCTTAATCTCTCTCACAATTTAACTTCTGCATGATCTCACTGTCTGTTGCCATGGAAATAATTGTAACATTGCAATTTTAGTACTACAGCCAGAGCACACTACAGTAGAATCAAACTGGCAGACACAAAGTAGGATGAATCTATTTTTCCTCTCTCTCTCTCTCTCTCCAAATATTTCTTATACTTTTGGACATTTTTTCCCACCCTTTCTTTGTGTTTACTCAGCTAATTACACAGTTCATTCTCTCTTTAATGGCTCTGTGCAAGTTTCTTCAAGGTCACCAGAACTAAAAGTATAAATGTGAGCAAATCCACACAAATTATTTACATCGATTTCATACCAGTTAAGGAAAAACTTCCAAATAGCTTCCTATAATGATTAAACAGGGTACATCAACATTTTAAAAAATCCATCAACAGCTCTCAGTTTTTAGGAGGTTTTCTGCAATTCTTTTAAAATCTCCATAAGTCGCTTGAAGATAAGAGAGACTCTTCAACTGATTGCTTTCAAACAAGGTCAACTCCAAGCCAGAATCCTATAACCCTTGCAGTAGCAAGTAGTAGTTATGGATTTTACTTTAAAAAAAGTCTTAAATGAGTAACTTTAGGGAGGGTGGTGGATAAAATAGATATTAACTCTTTGCCTCCATTTTCCCATCAATAAGTAAATCTTTGATAATGGTCACCATCCATATAATGTCTCTTCTCTACCAAATTAAAAGAAGTATTCCTTTAGAGTAATAAAGGAAACCTTCTTTTTCATTGTTAATTTTATTTGCCAAAGCAGTACCACAAAATGGTAGGATATATCAGAATTGGTCCTATTTAAAGCCTAACAGGAAAGGTGGCTCCCACCATCATCAAATATTTGGTAAATCTAGAGACCAGAGATGGTTGTAGGTAAAATTAAGTAACCACATTACCTTGGGAAGCACTTTGACCTTCCTTCCCCTTCTAACTTCGTTCTAAATTCTTTCCCCCGCCAAAGAAACCTCTTCAACCCTCCGACTGGTCAGGTTCTGATTTTAACTGTTCATCTGAGGTGCTAAGTCCTCCTTAATTCTAGGACTTTTCCATTCCCCATCAAATCTACCTTTCCTTTACCGTAGGCCCTCTTTTTTTGTGTGTTTTTTAATGAAATAATAGGCAATGCGTGGTCTTTTTTTTTTTTTTTGGCCATGCAGCGCGGCATGTGGTATCTTAGTTCCTCGACCAGGGATTGAACGCGCGTGCCCTGCAGTGGAAGCACGGAGTCTTAACCACTGGACCACCAGGGAAGTCCAGAATGAGTGGTCCTTTTAAAGTACAAGTGAGATCTTACCATTCCACTACTTAAGCCCTTCATCTCATGTAGAGTAATATCCAAAGTCCTTATAGGCTCTACACAATCTAGCTCCCAATACCTGTCTAACCTCATTGCCTACTATGCCCAACCCAGGACCTCGGCACTCACCACTCCTTTGGCCTGGCCTGCTCTTCCCCCAGATGTCAAAATCGCTGGCTCCCTTACCTTCCTCACTGTAACATTAGCTCACCAAGTAATTAAAAATGCAATGTTCTCTATCAGCCAGTCTCTTAGTCACTATACCACTTGACTATTTATCTTTCTTCATAGTATTTAACTCTACAGGACATATTATATATTTAATTTGCTTATCTGTTTATTATTTGTTTACCCCTTCCCCCATCAACACCCAGAAAGTGAGCATCGTTAGAGGAAGGAATTTTTTTTCCTTGTTGTTACTTTATTGCTCTCTAGCGATAGTCACTATAATAGTCACTGGTTCATGCTAGAAGCTCAAGAGATGTTTATTGAATAAATAATAAGTGGCCCCTTAACAAAGTACAGAAAATCAATCTTTTTTCTATAGAATGGCACAAATATCTGAACGAAGACACAGATTCCCTTACTCAACAGTCTGAACTGGGATATATTAAAAGAACAAGACAACTGTTTTTTAGTGTTGAGGCTTTCAGGATACAATACGGTAGAGGATGTTCTTTCAGAAGTAAAACGATATGCCAGTTAAGGATATTAGGAAACAGAAAGTACAGAACAGAGGAAGTCAGTCAGCAGAAGGACCTGGAGCACATATGCCCCACAGAAGCATAGCTACCAAAACTGAGAGACTCCATGAGGTCACTGAGAGGCACAATGAAAGTGGCCAGACTTCTTAAGAAAGTCACGCCAATCAGACTGGTTCCTTATTACAGATAGGACTGCCATGCTGAGTTTTGATGGCTTAAGATACTACCTCTCTTTGGTAACATGTATTGTGCAAGCATCTTTTGTAAAATACGTTTGTTCCCCCAACTTATGTATCTCTAGTAAAGGCATTTCAGGTATTGTGTTGGGCTAGTGGGGGAGAGAATGTTTTGATTCCTTTGTCTGTTGACCCTTCCAAGTCACAGATCTGAACCATTCTTTGTTTATTTTATAGAGCCAATCCAAGAGGGGTTTTAAATTACAATGTAATCAAAAAACCACTCCTTTATAAGCAAAATTAATAAGGGAAAGGAGGATGGGGCATGTGAAAGCTAACAGTGTAAAGATTGCTTCTGAATGTGAATGTGGCATTGGCCAGATCTTAGAGTGTGTTAAATTGGGAAAGCGTGGAGCTGAAATGACCTGGACTGAGTAGTAGCGTCCCGCTTTGGCCTGGGTGTACATCTCCAGTTTGCCATAGTTCACACTGCTTACTACCCACTGTCTCTTTGGTTGTGAGACCATTTATTATTGTTCCTATGCTATCATTTTCCTTCGGGTAGAAAAGTATTTCTTGATACCTTTGTTACAAATAACAGTAGACAAATGAGAAGACTGAGATGACTTCATGATTTTATTATATCTGACCCTCTTTATTCATTGAGGTTAACTGCCATTGTAAGAATTTGTGTTTGCAACTGCTGATTACCTTAAGAGTTACTTTATGGCTATGAAGAAATTATTACTCTCAGAGGTCTAATGACTCATCTAAATTGACATTAACAAATTTTAAAAAATGCATCAGGCTACCTCTGACTGGCTTTCACTGACCATGTTGATACAAGAGTGAAGAGACTTAAATTAATATTTTATCCAGCAAAAGATTTAGGACTGTGATTTACCCTGTATTAAATCTAGTCCGCCAACCTCTGTGGTATAGGACTCAAGAATTCCCTGTAGCTCTGCTGAACTGACTGGAAACATTATAAGGCATCTAAATTCTGTAGGTATGGCCATTCCTAGCAACCAATTTGATTTTTGACGGACAAAGAGCCCCAGGAAAGTAGATGCCTTTGTACCTGAGAAAAAAGAAATCCCAAGCAACATAGACATGCCCTAATCAGTATGCTCCGGGTATGACAGCATGCAAGTGAGTGATCTATTTTGTTCTGAACCCCGGCTCTGTCAGTGACAGTACATGATATTTACCAGAACAAATCAACTAAATGTATTTGACTCCTGTATTTGACTCAAAACACTGAGCCATATTTCCTTATGCAGCCCTCTGAATTCACATCCTTAATTTTGACTTTTTCTCATAAAATACTGTTGTCAGAATAAGAATGCAAATAGCAATGAATCAGTGTAGAACTGTTTTCAGTGCTTTCAAACATTGTGTAAAGAATGATTTCTGCATGGATATGATACTCTGGTGGACGTGGTTCAAAAAATTACAACCCCCCAAAACAATTTGGAGACCTTGACTATGCAATCAGTGGTCAGATGTTTCAATGCTCTGTTGTTCCTGTTCCTGCTACAGGTACATGTGACAGCGCTGCAGCGATGAGTGGAATTTTAAAGGGGAAGTTGGAAGAAATTGACGGCTCCTCACCCTGCTCCTCTGTGCAGGAATCTGATGATGAAGTTTTCAGCTGTGACAGTGCTGCCGGTGTTGATAGTGTCTATCTGCCCACTTCTGATCATTTCACTGGTGAGTATCTGAGGCTGTATTTCAGGTTGTACTCTAAATTGTGTTGTACGGTCGATTCTTGGAGTTTTTATCTTTATCTGCTGGCTTATATCTGCCCCTAAGCTGTTTATCATAACAGACTTAATTTGCAAAACATGATACCATTTTGGTTAATTAAGTCTCAGTAGTTTACTCCTGTTTCTTTCTACAGAGTGAGTATGAGAGGCAGAAATGAGTCCAAACAAAGTTAAGCAAATAGCAATTGAAAATAATTTCCTATGTGTCTTCAGTTTTCTGAAATAGATTCATCTTTTCGAAATTAAATCATCTGAGCTCTTTTGAACGTCTAATACTAGTCAGTGAGTTGTGGAATACTTGCAGTGCTGAGTACAAAACATTCACTTCCCAGGTGAGAAAACGGTGTTTGTTTTTAAAAGAGTCCTGCTCTGAAATAAAAGCCTTGAAAACCCGAAAATTCGGTAGTTGTTTGGATATTGGTAAACCTCAGAACCAAGGCCAGGTTCATGAACTACAGTAAGTGCAGCTTTCTACACATATATACTTCTCCTAAGCAGTTCATGTGAACAACATCATTTAACTTAAGGTGATATGTTCAAACTGAAAATTGTAGCCATTTAAATTTGCATTCCTTGTAACAGATGCTCCTATGAAGATTTTGAAGTAGGCAAATCCTTTCCAACATTTCCATGTCCACTCAACACCAGTCATTAGGAGACTGGTGATTTTCAAATTATGTTTTAGAAGAGTTAACATCCTTCAAAGCAAAACTAAACAAGGTCAATAAAAACCCCTAGGGCATTTGTGCTTGGGGATTTTTTAGCTCACCAAAACAGCCTTTTAAAATTCACACTGAAATTTATACAGTGTGGCTCTGTGATCCCTCTAATTCCATTTTTAACCTTCCTCTCCATTTTTTTTTAAAATTTATTTATTTATTTTTGGCTTTGTTGGGTCTTCGTTTCTGTGCGAGGGCTTCCTCTAGTTGTGGCAAGCGGGGGCCACTCTTCATCGCTGTGCGCGGGCCTCTCACTATCGCGGCCTCTCTTTTTGCGGAGCATAGGCTCCAGACGCGCAGGCTCAGTAGTTGTGGCTCACGGGCCCAGTTGCTCCGCGGCATGTGGGATCTTCCCAGACCAGGGCTCGAACCCATGTCCCCTGCATTGGCAGGCAGATTCTCAACCACTGCGCCACCAGGGAAGCCCTTTCCTCTCCATTTTTAACCTTTGTCTCCCCGACCACCAAGAATTCAAAAGTTTGTTTGGTATTCGTGAATTCTCCCTCATCACTGTTAGAAGGATTTAGAATAAAAATAGGTGTAATTTTATAAGAATGTTTAGCCTCTGTATTATTTATCTCTTGACTAAAGTAGAACTTATTTTTAATGAACTTGTAGAAAATATAAAAAAGTAAGGAGAAGATAAAGGAACACTTGGGAGAAGGGAGAAAACAATAGCTGTTTTGAGAACAAGATTCTCTAGTTACATAGGAAAGTTACTGTCAATCAGTGGATTTGGGGGATAAGTTTTGTTTGAAACTTATCTATAGCCTTTTGCCTCTTCCTCTAAGTGACTGTAGCCTTGTGGTAGGCACACACCTTGCTGTCACCCACGGTGCCTAGAAGAGCACTGAACATTGAATGATGCTTAGACTTCTTTATTGAGTGGACAGATTAATTTTCAGACAATTTTTACACTTTTTTGATAAATAAAAATTGTATATATTTAATGTGCACAACATGATGTTTTGACTTATGTATGCATTGTGAAATTATTACCACATTCAAGCTAATTAACATTTCCATCACCTCACAGTTACCTTTTTTTCTTTTTCGGCGGTGGTGGTGGTGAGAACATAAGATCTACTCTTTTGGCAAATTTCAAGAATGAAATACATTATTTTTATAATTTCAGACGATTTTTTTTTAAACTGGAGAGAATGAGTCTACTGGATGCCCTTATCCTTAGAAAAGCAACAGTGCACATTTATATTCAAGAGACTCAGGAACACTATTCAATTCCTTTTCTGTGTACCTTGAGAGTGCTCCTTCTCCAAGCCCTAGAGCACGGCAGGAGCTCCTAGTATTTCTCAACTGTTACCCCTTTAGCCACTCCCGAACAACACCATCAATCTAGACCCTGTTTCTCTGAGATCTTCCTACTCTAGTGCAGTGCAGCATTTTCCACACACCTGTGATTTTTTTTTAAACCTTCAGCATGCTTAAACCTCCTCCCTCTTGTCTATGCTTCTCCTAAAGTTACAAATTGACTCTCTCCTGGAAAAATCAATTGCAGGCCTTCTCTATGCAAGGTGCCTATTGATTTCTATAGCTTGTGAGCTCACAAAGTACCTATAATGTTCATTTAAACACCATCAGGTCTTACAATTGCAGATCAAAATACTTTCCAGATGAAAGTAATGTTCTAGTAGCGTACAGGGGTTTGAAAAATGATAGGTCAGGCACTTGTTATGAGCACCTGAACAGTTCCCTGGAGGGTAAAAGTTTGAGTGGAGAGTAGTTTTATTTTGATAAAATAAACTATTTGATAGCTATTTTGCTATCTGGTCATAACTTTCCTGCTTCATCACCATGGCACGAGTCTATGGAGGAGGAGATGTCTGTCGTGTACAGAGGAGACAGCAGGCTAGTGAAAGCAGCCGCGAAGTTTGATTAGCTCTCTCAGCTACTTTTCGTTGCAAGTATTCAAGGGTTTTGAGGGAAATATTTACCGATACTCCTCTGTAAGGAAACAGTGGTATGCATCATTGAGCACCTTGTAACTGAATGTGTGAGGATAACAACGATTTGGGATAAACGGTGGGGAGGAGGGGTAAAAAAAAATAGATGGAAATGTGACAGTAACAGGGGGATTTCCTGTTACTGTGGGTTGTTCTCAGCCTGATCTCCAGTACAAAACCTTATTATTTTATAAAATTGGGCAAACTGAGGAAGAAAATGCATTTGAATTTTTTTAGAGGATCCAATGATCTTATATATGAGTAAGGAAAAAAATAGTAGAGTCAACCCTCATTTTGAATTCAAAGAATGTTAGAACTAGTAGAGCCTTTGAGAACATCTAGACTGACCCTTGTTTTACAGATGTGGAGACCACAACCCAGGGAGAGTTACTTGACAAGAATCCAAATGTGAGCTAGTGGCAGAGAACTTTATTGTAGATCCCTAGAGGATTGACCTTTCTACTAGACTGTGCTGCTCTCTGATGGGTCTGATATATCACTGACTACTAAGTAGAGGGACCCAAATCATCAAGTGAAAGACGTGGCTGTATCTTTTGTGCCAGCTCCTCTTAGAAACAGAATGAGCCCATCTTTCGGCATCTCATCTCTGTTGCCTTTTTCTTCAGTTGGTTTCTATTGAAAGTGTGCATATCTCCTGGCTGTAATACAATGCCAGTGATGAGTTTATGAATAAATTCAATGAGCATAAAGAAGTAGTGGACAGAGAATTCGATTTGAGTGTGAATGAACCATTTCTCTTCCTCCTGCTGTAAGTGACAGGGCTGACTGTTGAGATTTTGCTTGTGTGTCCCTGACATTGATGAAAATATCTTACAGCAAAAATGTTGTTTTACACTTACATGAATGAAATTGGTTTGTCTTGGTGACATAATGCTACTTGTGATAATGTGAAAATGTTACGATGAAAAGTAGGTGAGATGCAGTCTGCGGTGTGCATCTTCACTGGCAGCTAACAAATAGAAGGTTATTTCATTTACTTTAGAAGTAAAACCTTTGTATGTTCCACTTCTGCCAGAAGGGTGAATGGTCATCCTAGATTCCCTGAAAAAAAAAAAATAATGATACCCTTCCATCCCTTGAACTCCAGGACCCTACATTACTTTTACTTGTTCAATAATTCAAGACTTCAGAAACCCACTTAACTTGCATTTCAATGAGACTCAGTCACAGCTTCTGACTGAATGCAGTAATTATATTCCATTTTACTGGCTAGGTAAAGAATTGGCTTTTATGTTTGCTTGTTTGTTTTAAGCCCTGAAAAACTTAAATTTGGCTTTAAATGTAAAAGCACAATTAGACCGAGTTTCAAATAAAATTTTATATATTGATATCATAGTGAATCTAGAAAAACAACACATTGCTTATGGTTTTAACTCTCAGTTAGGTACTATAAAAAACTAATTATAAAGATAGTTCTGGTGGTGTTAATGGTACTATTTTTTACATTATTCAAGGGATAAGGCCCTATTAGCATGAGATCCAAAATACTTTATAGAAAATCTTCCATTTTTCCACAGCTCTTATATACTCAGGATGTCTATAGATGGAACTGATCTTGTAGCTGAATTTCATAAAGAGTACAAGAAGTAGAGCTGCTATTAAATATTAAAGATACCACCTTTACATTAGTGATCAGAATATTTTCACCTGACAATGTAATTTGTTCACAAATATTTCTTAGGGTATTTGCATTTTATAAACTTCTTGATAAGAATCATTTCTTTATTTTGGGGTCATCTAGAAGTGGTCGTGGGCAATAAGGAGATGATTACCCAATTGCAAAATAGTGTGACTTGAAAAATGGATCCAAATGAATTTGGGTGATTAAAATTCTACTCAGCATTTTCAAAGTCCCATAATCTTTTGGCTTTGGTTTGAATACCAGAGGCTGACTGGCATTATACTTGTTGTTTATGATGGTGATGATAAAATCATAGTGCCTGAAGCAACTGTCCTTGTGTTTCTCAAAAGATTTTAAAATTCATCATGCAAATCAGGCAATCTGATGCTTTCTGACAGCTCGAGGGAAGTATACTTGTGTGCATGTGAATGCAAAAAAGAATTAAACCTGGTTCTGCTAAAAAAAAAAAAAAAAAAAGCCAGTTGGTGCTATTTCTGAATTGGCTGCAATATTTAACCATTTCACTCTGGAAAGTACTTGTTTGTACTCTGAAAATGTTCCTTCTTTTTTTGTCTGAAGAATTTGGGAATAAACCGGGAATGTTTTAGGGCCACAGAATTATTGTACCATATGTTTTATATGTTCGGCTACAGTGATCAGGCATGAACTAGAATAGTTAAGTGTCTGAAATTTACTGAATTCCATTGAGAATTAGATTAAGGTTAAAAGTACTTTTTTAAATGTAATGAAGAAAGAGCAGTCATAATAAATATAACAAAACATAAATATTTGATTTTCAACCGAAGGTCAGCATATAAAAACTAGAAAGGCATTTTCTTTGAATGGTGTTTAATTTTCAGGTAGGAAAGTATATATGTATATGTATAGCTGATTCACTTTGTTATAAATCAGAAACTAACACACCATTGTAAAGCAATTATACTCCAATAAAGATGTTTAAAAAAAAAAGAGAGAAAAAAATAAATAAAATTGAAATGGACACTCAATTTTTTGCATTTGGCTTTACCTCATCTCACAAATACTATAACAATGGAGCAGTAATGAAGATTGATTTATGTAATTTACAATTCTAGAAATTTGAATGAAATGTTATGAAACTCGCTTTATATAATGAACTATTAAATCACTTTAAGATCCTTAATGGATATCTGCAGTGGTCTTAGCATGGCAAAAAACAAAAACAAAAATAAAAACCTCAAACCAAATTCTAATAAAACGATTTCCAAAGTACTGTGAAAGCTGGTGAAGATTGCTGCACCAAGTGCTAAAAGCACTAGATATTTCTGGCTGAAATACAATAGTGGGTCCCATTAATTGTGATATTGTGGAGACTGAAATGCACTCAGTGCTATATATTTTTATGCCATGATTGAATGATAATGTTAGTGGATATAAAAATGTATATATTTTAGTTTTAAATCATATTAATAAAATTACTTTTAAATATTCACAATTAAGAATACCTAATATATTTCATTTTAAAATTTGCTCTGATGCCCACGATTTATACATTTCAAAAAATGTATATATTTTGAATCTTAACAATGCCAGCATTTGGGGTATTTAGTTCCATCTTTGAGGAAACTTGTTTGGAAGAAATAAGGACTATTAATTTTAAACATAGTTAATTTTTCTAACTTTTTAGCCTGTTCTATTTCATAATTTCTCCAAAGATGTTGTCCCTTATCTTCTTGCTATGTCAGCTCTGACTTTCTGTTGTTTGCTGTTTCTATGACAACCGTCATGTTGGCTTGAAGACAGTAGTACATATTTCAGATACATATACAATTCTAGACACACACACACGCACACTTTTAGAATTTTTTATTTACCAAAAAAATTGATGATTAGGCTGACAATTATAGTGGTCATTAATCAGTACTAAAATTAAATGCTATGCTAACGTCATGGCTCCATATGATATATATCATATATTTGACCTCGATTTTTTAAAAAATATGCATAAAGCTAGATGAGCTGCAAAAGAAAACTGAGGGAGTAAACTTAACTAAAATTTATGGACACTAATAAAGAAGCATATATATTTTAAAAGTCCCCTCAATATGAGATAAATATTTTGATGAAAAAAAGAATGAATGGAATTCAGGATAAACAACCTAAATAAGCATTGTTATTTTCAATAAAACAGCTCTTACATTTTTAGGATTCGCTAGCTTTGCAGCTAGAATATGGAAATGGTTGAAATTTATGATGACAATATTTTAAGTTCATTGCTGGCAAGGGCTGTGTCTTATATTTCCCCCACATTACTTAATGTTAATAATCATAATAGCAAGCTTTATTAAACATTTTATCATTTGCCAGGCATTGTGCTAGATGTTTTAAACAAGTTATTTTATTTGATTCTTATAACGCTAGGTCCTAAATAAATTTATTTTTGATTGGTATGTTCATGACTTTTTTCTAAAAAGTACATGTCTTAATTGATCAAATGATTTCTGTCATCTTAAACATGACGACATGAGTGAAGTGAAATAGGCTAACTAATTGTATAGAAATTAAGATTGCTGGATACAATTAGGGTCTCCTTCAACAGGTACAGACCCATAGGAAAAATGTTTTTATATCACATGTTCATGGTTTCCAATGTATGCATATAATATTGTCAGTATAAATGAAATCACTCTCCAAACTTCCTACATAGTTTTAAATTTATTAATAAGTCAGAATTCAATATTCTAAGATTAGAACATTGAAATATTTGGAATCAATGTATTTAACATTTATTTATTACTTTAAAAAGCTAAATATTTAAAAAAATTTAGCTTTAATTTTTGCAGTATTTTTTCTTATGGTGAAAAATTATAAAGAAACTCTATGCTATGCAATTGTTTAAATAATCTATGGAAAAACCCATATAATAGATTCCCATGTGGCCATTAAAAAGAGCTAAACAAATGTATCTATTGACATAAAAACATATTCACATTAATAAATAATTCACATTAATTGCAAAATTATATTGCAGTTTCATTCCATTTGTAAAATCTTACACATGAGGTATGACTGTAATAAGATCCAGAAACAAAATGAGAAACACATATTTTCTATAGAAAACCTTAAGTTTTCTCTGAATAGTGGCATTATGGGTAATTTTAATTATCTATGTATTTCTCAATATTTCACAAAATCTATATATTTTCTCAATTTATATTAATATATTTTAGCTTAACAGGATTTATTGTGTCCATTTATTACAATAGCTTTCTAGAATATTTCACTAATATAATTACTGCTGTTATAATATGTTTATAAATTTTCCCCTAAAGTTGGAAATCATAGTTCAAAGGGTACATTTTAATTGCCCTCCAGAAAATTTTACCAGTTTATGTGCTCACTTCTAGTAATTGAAGTAACTGAGTGCCTTTTCCTCTAACATCTTGCCAACCTTAGTAGGCATTCTCTCACTCTCTCGGTGCATACTTATATACGTACATACGTACATATACACCTGGCCAATTTGATAGGCAAAAACTGATAATCTCTCTTTTTTTTTTAACATCTTTATTGGAGTATAACTGCTTTACAATGGTGTGTTAGTTTCTGCTTTATAACAAAGTGAATCAGCTATACATATACATATGTCCCCATATCTCCTCCCTCTTGTATCTCCCTCCCATCCTCCCTATCCCACCCCTCTAGGTGGTCACAAAGCACCGAGCAAAAGTGATATTCTCTTAATGCTTTAACTTGAATTTCTCTGAACAGTAGGAAGCTAATTATTTATATATTTATTTATTTGCCCTTTTTTGTGTGTATAAATTGTCTATTTTGGTTCTTTTTTTATTATGATTTTCTTTTTCATTGTTTTATATTGAGGATGTTTGATTAACATACATGCAATAGTATCATTCCTATTTTGTCATTGGTCTTTTAACTCTGTTTATGTTTGCCATAGAAATATGTCTTTGTGGTCAAATATATCATGGATTTGACTTTTAGGAGATGTTTGGGGAGACCTCAGCTCCAAAGATTAATTGCACACAAATAACCTCCTCTAGAACTTTCATAAATTTCCATTAAAAATTTAGATCATTAGACCAATTGAAAATTATGTTGGCGTACTCTGTGAAATAGATAAATTTCCAGTTTTCCTAAAATCATATACTGAATAATATAATATTTTCTATCAATTTGAAGTTCTGTTCTTATCTTGAACCAAATTCTTATTCAGTGTTTGTAGTAGGATCAGGGTCTGTAGTTTTCTTTCTATTTCATCACCTAGATGGTTATACCTAAATCAACAACACTGTTATATTATGACTCTGTAGTAAGTTTTATCTCACATAGGAGTTCCCAATATTCCCTAACCCACTGCTATGAAGAGAAACACAATACACTACCATACTCTTTAAAGACTCTATTAGTTATTCTCACATAATTATTATTTGAATTTTATAAGAATATTGTCAAGCTACCAAAAAAAACCACTGCTATGCCATTGGATTTACGTTAAATTTATAGGTTAATTTGGGCCATAAGGCAAATTGACACCTTATAATTCCATTCCAGGAATGTCAGATAATCTTTCCATATTTAACTGTCATTTTACCCACAGTAGAGTTTTATGCTTTTCTTCTTGCGGTGAATTTTTCTTGAGTCCCTAAGTTTTTAAAATATTTTCATACCTGTTATGAATGACACTTTTCTATATATGTTCTAACAGATTAATTTTTGGTACTAAGAAAGGCATAGGGTTTTTTTCTTTTAATGGAAATGTTTCCAGGTTTTCACCTTTAATTTGACTGTAGGATATCCTTTATCTTATATTAAGGAGGTATCCTTCCATTAAAGGTTTTTAATTAATAATGAACATAAAGTTACATCAAATTCTTCACTGGAATATATCAAGATAATCCTATTTTTCTTCAAACTTTTAGTATGATGAAGTGAAAACTATTTTTTCTAATATAAAACTATTATTGCTTTTGACTCTGTTTTATCATAAAATATTCTTTAATTTCACATGAGAATATAATTTAGTCTGGAAATGTGGGTATATTAAGAGGTCCTTAAAAAGGTTCAAGGTTATTTTAAAATCCACTTAAAAATATGTTTCATTGAGAGAGAACAAAGTTGAAGGCGTCACTCTTCCTTATTTCAAACTGTATTACAAAACTATAGTAATTAAAACAGTATGGTACTGGCATAAAAACAGACCATAGATCACTGGAACAGATTAAATACTCCTAAAATAAACTCAGGCATGTTTGACCAACTAATACTTTACAAGGGAGTCAAAAACACTCAGTGAAGAAAGGAGAGTCTCTTCAATAAATGGTGTTGGAAAAACTGTACATTCATATAAAAATAATGAAACTGGACCCCTATCATACACCGTTCACAAAAATTAACTTGTAAAGGATTAAGGACTTAATTGTAAGGCTGAAAACTGCAAAACTCCTAAAGGAAAATATATGGGAAAATCTCCTTGACATTGTTCTTGGCAAAGGGTTTCTGGAAATGACACTAAAAGCACAAGCAACGAAAGCAAAAATCAACAAGTAATACTACATCAAACTGAAAAGCTCTGCACAGCAAATAAAATAATCAACAAAATGAAAAAGCAATCTGTGGGATAGAGGAAGTATTTGCAAATAATATATCTCATAAGGAGTTAATATTCAAAATATATAAGGAATTCATGAAACTCAATAATAAATAAATTATCCATTAAAAAAATGGGCAAAGGACCTGAATAGAATTTTTCCAAAGTAGCCATATGATGACCAACAAGTTCATGAAAAGGTGCTCAACTTCAGTAATCATCAGGGAAATGCAGATCAAAACAGCAATGAGAAATTACCTCACACTTGTTAGAATAGCTACTATCAAAAAGACAAGAGATAACAAATGTTGGCAAGAACGTGGAGAATAGGGAACCCCTGTGCAGCCACTATGGAAAACAATATGAGGTTCCTCAAAAAATTAAAACCATATTCCCACATCTGGGCAAATGCCCAGAGGAAATAAAATCACTATCTCAAAGAGAAATATGCACCCCTTATGTTCATTGCAGCATTATTTACAGTAACCAACCTGTGTCCATTGATGGATGAATGAATATAGAAGTTGTGGTGTATATATACAATGGATATTATTCAGCCATAAAAAGAAGAAAATCCTGCCATTTGTGACAACATGGATGGAATTTTGGGCATTAATGCTAAGTGAAATAAGTCAGACAGAGAAAAACAAATACTGTATGATCTCACTTATATGTGATGTTAAAAAACAAACAAACTCATAGAAACAGAATAGACTGATGGTTTCCAGAGTCTGGAGGGTGGGGGAAACACGGAGACGTTGATCAAAGGCTACAAAAATAAATAAACACAATAAAATGTTTCAAAATGCATTTCAAATCCACACAAACACACACACACACACATATGGTAATAAGAAAAAAATGGTGCAAAAAAGCGCTATACTTTTTTCCACTTAACTGGGGAGTAGTAAAAAGATAAAGTATAGATATTGCTTAATGTGGAAGAAGGAAAAGCTAGAAACACTAGTGTTTAGTACAAATAAATAGATATAGTGGTTTGCTGAGTCTTCTTTACCTATTTTGCAAATGGGTTAAAGGATAAATCATTCACTTTATTAAAAAAAAATCTTTCTTCAACATTGAGGTACGATAAAAGGGAACAAAATTGCTCTGTTCAGCATCCCACATATTGTAGCTGCAGATTAACTTTAAACACATTTTTGTTTCTTTGTGGCCAATTTTTGTTTTGATAGCCTCCATCTGGCATTGATCTGCATTCATTTTGTAGTCTGATTACCAGGCATGAATCAAAGAAATCAACTGGTTCCTCTATCTTAAAAGGCTGGGAGAAATTACCTTTTTAGATTTCTTTCTTTTTTTATTTTTTAGTATTTAAATTCTCTATGTAAGATAAAAGAGAGAGAGAATTCATTCAGTATGATGGTAAAACAGGACCTGTCAACACAACCACATTGACTTAATTGTCCTTACTGGTAATAAATAACTATACCCGTTCTTTAATTGCATTTCTTTTACTGGTAATACTTGGCATTTGTCCTAGCACTTCCATAAAATAGTCAGTTAATGGTCATGGTTATGGTAGTCAAGACTTTTTACTCAAGTGAAGAAGCCCTATACAATCTAGCTTAAACAAAAAAGAGCTATCTTAGTTCAAGTAACTGAGAAAGGCAAAAAGGGATCTGGAGGTCAAATACCAACCTCAGTGCTTCCTGCGACCCCCATGACATGGCTCTGTTCTCACTATGGGAGGGCCTCGTTTTCTCCCACTGCATATGGGGTTATGGGTTTCCCTTAAGATCTATGGAAGATGTGTGCCTACACATAGACATACACATCTTCCTAGCACTATTTTCTTTTTTTTTTTTTTTTTGATTTTAATGTTTTAATTGTTTTTTAAACATCTTTATTGGAGTATAATTGCTTTAGTTAGTTATAACTAGTTTAGTTAGTTAGTTAGTTTCTGCTGTATAACAAAGTGAATCAGCTATATGTATACATATATCCCCATATCCCCTCCCTCTTGCATCTCCCTCCCACCCTCCATATTCCACCCCTCTAGGTGGTCACACAGCACCAAGCTGATCTTCCTGTGCTATGCTGCTGCTTCCCACTAGCTAACTCTTTTACATTTGGTAGTGTATATATGTCAATGCCACTCTCTCACTTCATCTCAGTTTACCCTTCCCCCTCCCTGTGTCCTCAAGTCCATTCTCTACATCTGCGTCTTTATTCCTGTCCTGCCCCTAGGTTCTTCAGAACCTTTTTTTTTTTTAAGATTCCATATATATGTGTTAGCATACGGTATTTATTTTTCTCTTTCTGACTTACTTCACTCTGTATGACAGTCTCTAGGTGCATCCACCTCACTACAAATAACTCAATTTCGTTTCTTTTTATGGCTGAGTAATATTCCATTGTATATATGGGCCACATCTTCTTTATCCATTCATCTGTCGGAGGACACTTAGGTTGCTTCCATGTCCTGGCTATTGTAAATAGAGCTGCAATGAACATTGTGGTACATGACTCTTTGAATTACGGTTTTCTCAGGGTATATGCCCAGTAGTGGGATTGCTGGGTCGTATGGTAGTTCTATTTTTAGTTGTTTAAGGAACCTCCATACGGTTCTCCATAGTGGCTGTATCAATTTACATTCCCACCAACAGTGCAAGAGGGTTCCTTTTTCTCCACACCCTCTCCAGCATTTATTGTTTCTAGATTTTTTGATGATGGCCATTCTGACTGGTGTGAGGTGATACCTCATTGTAGTTTTGATTTGCATTTCTCTAATGATTAGTGATGTTGAGCATCCTTTCATGTGTTTGTTGACAATCTGTATATCTTCTTTGGAGAAATGTCTATTTAAGTCTTCTGCCCATTTTTGGATTGGTTTGTTTGTTTTTTTGCTATTGAGCTTCATGAGCTGCTTGTAAATTTTGAATATTAATCCTTTGTCAGTTGCTTTGTTTGCAAATATTTTCTCCCATTCTGAGGGTTGTCTTTTCATCTGGTTTATAGTTTCCTTTGCTGTGCAAAAGCTTTTAAGTTTCATTAGGTTCCATTAGTTTATTTTTGTTTTTATTCCCTTTCTCTAGGAGGTGGGTCAAAAAGGATCTTGCTGTGATTTATGTCAAAGACTGTTCTTCCTATGTTTTCCTCTAAGAGTTTGATAGTGTCTGGCCTTACAATTAGGCCTTTAATCAATTTTGAGTTTATTTTTGTGTATGGTGTTAGGGAGTGTTCTAATTTCATTCTTTGACATGTAGCTGTACAGTTTTCCCAGCACCACTTATTGAAGAGGCTGTCTTTTCTCCATTGTACATTCTTGCCTGCTTTATCAAAGATAAGGTGACGATATGTGTGTGGGTTTACCTCTGGGCTTTCTGTTCTGTTCCATTGATCTATATTTCTGTTTTTGTGCCAGTACCATACTGTCTTGATTACTGTAACTTTGTAGTATAGTCTGAAGTCAGGGAGCCTGATTCCTCCATCTCCGTTTTTCTTTCTCAAGATTGCTTTGGCTATTCGGGGTCTTTTGTTTTTCCCTACAAATTGTGACATTTTTTGTTCTAGTTTGGGGAAAAATGCCATTGGTAGTTTGATAGGAATTGCACTGAATCTGTAGATTGCTTTGGGTAGTATTAGTAATTTTCACAATGTTGATTCTTCCAATCCAAGAGCATGGTATATCTCTCCATCTGTTTGTATCATCTTTATTTTCTTTCATCAGTGTCTTATAGTTTTCTGCAAACAGGTCTTTTGTCTCCTTAGGTAGGTTTATTCCTAGGTATTTGATTCTTTTTGTTGCAATGATAAATGGGAGTGTTTCCTTAATTTCTCTTTCAGATTTTTCATCATTAGTATATAGGAATGCAAGAGATTTCTGTGCATTAGTTTTGTATCCTGTTACTTTACCAAATTCATTGATTAGCTCTAGTAGTTTTCTGGTAGCATCTTTAGGATTCTCTTTGTATAGTATCATGTCATCTGCAAGCAGTGACACTTTTACTTCTTCTTTTCCTATTTGGATTCCTTTTATTTCTTTTTCTTCTCTGATTGCTGTGGCTAAAGCTTCCAAAACTATGTTGAATAATAGTGGTGAGAGTGGGCATCCTTGTCTTGTTCCTGATTTTAGAAGATATTATTTCAGCTTTTCACCATTGAGAACAATGCTGGCTGTGGGTTTGTCATATATGGCCTTTATTATGTTGAGTTAAGTTCCCCCTATTAGTACTTTCTGGAGAGTTTTTATAATAAATGTGTGTTGAATTTTGTCAGAAGCTTTTTCTGCATCTATTGAGATCATCACATGGTTTTTATCCTTCAGTTTGTTAATATGGTATATCACATTGCTTGATTTGCATATATTGAAGAATCCTTGCATTCCTGGGATAACCCCACTTGAACGTGGTGTAGGATCCTTTTAATGTGCTGTTGGAGTCTGTTTGCTAGTATTTTGTTGAGGATTTTTGCATCTATGTTCATCAGTGATATTGGCCTGTAGTTTTCTTTTTTTGTGACATCTTTTTCTGGTTTTGTTATCAGGGTGATGGTGGCCTCGTAGAATGAGTTTGGGAGTATTTCCTCCCTCTGCTGTATTTTGTAAGAGTTTGAGAAGGATAGGTGTTAGCTCTTCTCTAAATGCTTGATAAAATTCGCCTGTGAAGCCATCTGGTCCTGGGCTTTTGTTTGCTGGAAGATTTTTAATCACAGTTTCAATTTCAGTGCTTGTGATTGGTCTGTTTATATTTTCTATTTCTTCCTGGTTCAGTCTCAGAAGGTTGTGCTTTTCTAAGAATTTGTCCATTTTTTCCACGTTGTCCATTTTATTGGCATAGAGTTTCTTGTAGTAATAGCTCATGATCCTTTGTATTTCTGCAGTGTCAGTTGTTATTTCTCCTTTTCCATTTCTGGTTCTGTTGATTTGAGTCTTCTCCCTTTTTTTCTTGGTGAGCCTGGCTAGTGGTTTATCAATTTTGTTTATCTTCTCAAGGAACCTTTTTTAGTTTTATTGATCTTTGCTATTGTTTCCTTAATTTATTTTTCATTTTTTTTCTGACCTTCTGATGTTTATGATTTCTTTCCTTCTGCTAACTTTGGGGTTTTTTTGTTCTTGTTTCTCTAATTGCCTTAGGTGTAAGGTTAGGTTGTTTATTTGAAATTTTTCTTGTTTCTCGAGGTAGGAAGGTATTGCTATAAACTTCCCTCCTAGAACTGCTTTTGCTGCATCCCATAGGTTTTTGGGCCATCGTGTTTTCATTGTCATTTGTTTCTAGGTATTTTTTGATTTCCTTTTTGATTTCTTCAGTGATCTCTTGGTTATTTAGTAGCATATTGTTTAGCCTCCATGTGCTTGTATTTTTTACAGTTTTTTTCCTGTAATTGATATCTAGTCTCATAGCGTTGTGGTTGGAAAAGATACTTGATATGATTTCAGATTTCTTAGATTTACCAAGGCTTGATTTGTGACCCAAGATATGATCTATCCTGGAGAATGTTCCATGAGCACTTGAGAAGAAAGTGTATTCTATTGTTTTTGGATGGAATGTCCTATAAATATCAGTTAAGTCCATCTTGTTTAATGTGTCATTTAAAGCTTGTGTTTCCATATTTATTTTCATTTTGGATGATCAGTCCATTGGTGAAAGTGGGGTGTTAAAGTCCCCTACTATCATTGTGTTACTGTCGATTTCCCCTTTTATGGCTGTTAGCATTTGCCTTATGTATTGAGGTGCTCCTGTTTTGGGTGCATAAATATTTACAGTTGTTATATCTTCTTCTTGGATTGATCCCTTGATCATTATGTAGTGTCCTTCTTTGTCTCTTTTCTTTATTTTAAAGTCTATTTAGTCTGATATGAGAATTGCTACTCCAGCTTTCTTTTGATTTCCATTTGCATGGAATATCTTTTTCCATCCCTTCACTTTCAGTCTGTATGTGTCTCTAGGTCTGAAGTGGATCTCTTGTAGACAGCATATATACAGATCTTGTTTTTGTATGCATTCAGCGTTTTGGCTGTGTCTTTTGGTTGGAGAATTTAATCCATTTACAATTAAGGTAATTATCGATATGTATATTCCTATTACCATTTCTTAATTGTTTTGGGTTTGTTTTTGTAGGTCTTTTCCTTCTCTTGTGTTTCCTGCCTAGAGAAGTTCCTTTAGCATTTGTTGTAAAGCTGGTTTTGTGGGACTGAATTCTGTTAACTTTTGCTTGTCTGTAAAAGTTTTAATTTCTCCGTCGAATCTGAATGAGATCCTTGCTGGGCAGAGTAATCTTCGTTGTAGGTTTTTCCCTTTCATCACTTTAAATATGTCCTGCCACTCCCTTCCGGTATGCAGAGTTTCTGCTGAAAGATCAGCTGTTAACCTTATGGGGACTCCCCTGTATGTTATTTGTTGCTCTTCCCTTGCTGCTTTTAATATTTTTTCTTTGTATTTAATTTTTGATAGTTTGATTAATATGTGTCTTGGCCTGTTTCTCCTTGGATTTATCCTGTATGGGACTCTCAGCCCTTCCTAGACTTGATTGACTATTTCCTTTCCCATGTTAGGGAAATTTTCAACTATAATCTCTTTAAACATTTTCTCAGACCCTTTTGTTTTATCTTCTTCTTCTGGGACCCCTATTGAATGTTGGTGCATTTAATGTTGTCCCAGAGGTCTCTGAGACTGTTCTCAACTCTTTTCACTCTTTTTTCTTTATTCAGCTCTGCAGTAGTTATTTCCACTATTTTATCTTCCAGGTCACTTTTCTGTTCTTCTGCCTCAGTTATTCTGCTATTGATTCCTTCTAGAGAATTTTAAATTTCATTTATTGTGTTGGTCATCATTGTTTGTTTGCTCTTTAGTTCTTCTGGGTCCTTGTTAAACGTTCCTTGTATTTTCTCCATTCTATTTCCAAGATTTTGTATCATCTTTACTATCATTACTCTGAATTCTTTTTCAGGTAGACTGCCTATTTCCTCTTCATTTATTTGGTCTGGTGGGATTTTACCTTGCTCCTTCATCTGCTGCGTATTTCTCTGTCTTCTCGTTTTGCTTAACTGACTGCGTTTGGTGTCTCCTTTTGGAAGGCTGCAGGTTTGTAGTTCCCATTGTTTTTGGTGTCTGCTCCCAGTGGGTAAGGTTGGATCAGTGGGTTGTGTAGGCTTCCTGGTGGAGGGGACTGGTGCCTGTGTTCTGGTGGGTGCGGCTGGATCTTGTCTTCTGGTGGGCAGGGCCACGTCTGGCGGTGTGTTTTGGGGTATCTGTGAACTTATTTAATTTTAGGCAGCCTCTCTGTTAATAGGTGGGGTTGTGCTGCTGTCTTGCTAGTTGTTTGGCCTGAGGCATCCAGCACTGGAGCTTGCTGGCCATTGAGTGGAGCTGGGTCTTAGCGTTGAGACAGATATCTCTGGGAGAGCTCTCACCAGTTGATATTACATGGGGCTGGGAGGTCTCTGGTTGTCCAATGTCCTGAACTCGGCTCTCCCACCTCAGAGTCTCAGGCCTGACACTAAGCTGGAGCACCAAGACCCTGTCAGCCACACGGCTCAGAAGAAAAGGGAGAAAAAAAAATTAAAAATAAAATAATAGGACTTCCCTGGTGGTGCAATTGTTGAGAATCTGCCTGCTAATGCAGGGGACACGGGTTCGAGCCCTGGTCTGGGAAGATCCCACATGCCGCTGAGCAAGTAGGCCCGTGAGCCACAACTACTGAGCCTGCGCGTGTGGAGCCTGTGCTCCGCAACAAGAGAGGCCACGATAGTGAGAGGCCCACGCACTGCGATGAGGAGTGGACCCTGCTTGCCGCAACTAGAGAAAGCCCTCACACAGAAACAAAGACCCAACACAGCCAAAAATAAATAAATAAATAAATTAATTAATTAATTTTAAAAAGGAAAACTTAAAAATAATAATAATAAATAAAATAATTAAATTAAAAAAATTTAATTATTAAAATTAAAAAAATTAAAAAGTAATAAAAAAAGAAAAAAAAGGAGAGCAACAAAACCAGTAAACAAATCCACCAATGATAATAAGTACTAAAAACTATACTAAGATAAACATAAAAATCAGATACAAGTCAGTCACAGACAGGAAACTCCAAGTCTACAGTTGCTCCTGAAGTCCACTGCCTCAATTTTGGGTTGATTCGTTGTCTATTCAGTTATTCCACAGATGCAGGGTACATGAAGTTGACTGTGGAGATTTAATCCACTGCTCCTGAGGCTGCTGGGAGAGATTTCCCTTTCTCTTCTTTCTTCGAACAGCTCCTGGGGTTCAGCTTTGGGTTCTTTTTTTTTATTATTATTAATTAATTTATTTATTTATTTTTGGCTGTGTTGGGTCTTCATTTCTGTGCGAGGGCTTTCTCTACTTGCGGCAAGCGGGGGCCACTCTTGATCACGGTGCGCGGGCCTCTCACTATCGCGGCCTCTCTTGTTGTGGAGCACACGCTCCAGACACGCAGGCTTAGTAGTTGTGGCTCACGGGCCTAGTTGCTCCACGGCATGTGGGATCTTCCCAGACCAGGGCTGGAACCCATGTCCCCTGCATTGGCAGGCAGATTCTCAACCACTGTGCCACCAGGGAAGCCCCAGTTTTGGTTTTATCCCCACCTCTGCATGTAGGTTGCCCCCAGGCTTCTGTTCCTGCCCAGACAGGATGGGGTTAAAGCAGTGGCTGATTAAGGGGCTCTGGCTCACTCAGGCTGGGGAGAGGGAGGGGTACGGTAGTTATAATTGGAATGTGGGACGAGCCTGCGGCAGCAGAGGCCAGTGTGACGTTGCAACAGCCTGAGGCACGCCGTGTGTTCTCCTGGGGAAGTTGTCCCTGGATCACTGGACCCTGGCAGTGTCTGGCTGCACAGGATCCTGGGGTCAAGGGTGTGGATAGTGACCTGTGCTTGCACATGGATTCTTGGTGGCTGCAGCAGCAGTGTTAGCGGTTCATGCCCATCTCTGGGGTCCGAGCTGATAGCCATGGCTCACACCCTTCTCTGGAGCTCATTTAGGCGGTGCTCTACCTTCTGTGGGCAGACAGGGAAGGAATCCCCTCTCCTCGCGCACCACAAAACAATGGTCTCTTGCCTCTTAGGCAGGTCCAGAGTTTTTCCCGGACTCCCTCCCAGCTAGCTGTGGCGCACTAGCCCTCTCCAGGCTGTGTTTACACAGCCAACCCCAGTTGTCTCCCTGGGATCTGACCTCTGAAGCCCGAGCCTCAGCTCCCAGGCCCCACCCACACCTGCAGGTGAGCAGACAAGCCTCTCAGGCTGGTGAGTGCTGGTTGGCACTGATCCTCTGTGCAGAGATCTCTCTGCTCTGCCCTCTGCACCCCTGTTGCTGCACTCTCCTCCATGGCTCCCCCACGTCCACCCTCCGTCTCTGCCAGTGAAGGGGCTTCCTAGTGCATGGAAACTTTTCCTCCTTCACAGCTTCCTCCCAGAGGTGCAGGTCCAGTCTCTATTCTTTTGTCTCTGTTTTTTCTTTTTTCTTTTGCCCTACCCAGGTATGTGGGGATTTTCTTGCCTTTCAGGAAGTCTGAGGTCTTCTGCCAGCGTTCACTAGGTGTTCTGTAACAGTTGTTCCACATGTAGATGTATTTTTGATGTATTTGTGGGGAGGAAGGTGATCTCCAAGTCTTACTACTCTGTCATCTTGAAGGTCCCCCCTCTAGCACTATATTCTTGAAGACAAGGAGCAGTCTCTTCCAACCCTGTCTCCAACAGCTCAAATGGTGAAATAGCTCATGTCTTTATGAGGATTGTCTTAGTGTGTCAACTATGTGCCCATTTGTGTTCAGTCTCTGCCCTTCCTCTGAAAATTGCATTTCCTGACTGCCTTGCCTACTGACTTCCCTACAAAATGCAAAATCAGAGTTCATATGCCCATTCAATAGATGAAGAAACTGATAGTAAGTAATTTGCCCAAAGTCACAGAAGAAAGATGAAAACATCAAAAGATGTCAACCTCTTGGTTTTTTGGTACTCCAGAGCCTAAACACTTTTTATTACATTGTCATGCCACTAATATTTCTCTCGAACTGCATTGAATCTTCATTTCTCTACTCATATCTGTAAAATATCTTCACTCAGGGTTCAGTCATTATTCACTTTATGGTAAAATCACTTTATTATTAAGTCATCTATCATGAAGTCCATCAAAAGATAGACTTCTGTAACAAAATTTCCTCATATGATATCTAGACTTTTTTCTTTTCTTCATCCACACATACTTGACATTAGCCAATGTGCTCCTTGGTGTTACAAGCAGACCAATTTGGGGTCAGATTAAGTACATAATTATATATACCCCATTTCTGTCTGCCACTACATGCAATATTCCTGAAATGTGGAGAAAGTATATAAATGCATTAAGTAGTAATTAGGTGCTGGGCACTTTCTACAGGGAAATTTTGGTCAGGCTCCTTACATCTTACAGTGGCAGAGAAGAACATATTCTTATGTAACAAATATGTGTTTTTTTCTCATTTCTTTTAAGAGAATGGAAGTTGTCAGGGCAGCGCCAGCAACCCTTCAAGACTTTATTTGGGCATTCCCACCCTGCAGAATAGTAACTGTGTGTTTTCCATGCAGGAAAATCAAAACAATTAAAATAGATACTGTAGACTGCTTCATTAATTGAAAGTCGAGGGAACAAGTGCTGTAAAGATCTTCCTCTTTTATTTCTGACAGTGAGTATTGCTTTTTCTTTTTTTAAGTTTAATTTCTATTTTCTGCAGCTGAACATGAGAGTACACTGACTAACACAGTCTGCAATTTAGCTATGTTCCTAGGACCATCTGTAAGAATTTATACATTTCTTGGGAATCTGATCAATTCTAGCAACAATTCTCTATTTTCCTTGTGAAATTAAGGAGCCCTGCAATCAATTTTATATTTAAAAGTTGGTTTCTGCTTGAAAAAAAATGTGGACCCAATGACCAAAAACTATTCTGTGCTTCAAAATTGGTTTCCTTGAATAATTCCCTTTTATGCAGACACACATGCATTTTTATGTGACGTCATAAATATCATATCACAGAATTTAATGTAAGGAAGATTAGTTCCTTCTCTCCTATTTATTTATTTAGTCATTTATTTATATCATTATAGACTCACAGATATTCATTTTATTCTTTGGGTTATAATCTAATACTGTCATTAATTTTTATTGCTTAAATTATTCCAACTTTGACCATAGAGAGTTCTTTCAGGTCAGTCCTTCTGTCCTTCTCACATGACATAGACTTCTCATGTGCCTATCCTTTTTTCTTTCCCTTTCTTACTTTTCATCACTGTAAGATGATTCAGATTCATCTTGTATTTACCCTGCCCCAATCCTAGAATTAGCCATTTCTCAAAGAGTTAGGTTTTTAACATGAGTCATTGGGTAAATTGTGGTGTCATTTACTAAAATGGGTAAGACTGGAGTAAGAGGAGGAAGCCTGGGATATGTTATCTTTCTCTTTCTTTCTCTCTTTCTCTCTCTTTCTTTCTTTCTTTCTCTTCCTTCCTTCCTTCCATCTTTCTTTCATTTTTTTATTATTTTTTGACATGTTAAAATTTGAAAAGCCTATTAGCCATTTAAGTGGAGCTGTAGATTAGAGTAGGCAGTGTGTATAAAAATCTAAAATTCCAAGAAGAGGTTCAGGCTACATATCTAAATTTAAGAATCACAAATAAATGGTGGTATTTAAAGACATAGGACCAGATCTGCTTTCTTAGGAAAGAGTCAGATAGAAAACTCTCAGACCTCAATCCATGAGAGGATTTAGAGGTTAGGAAGAATGGAAGAAATCAGGCAGGAAGGTTGAGAAAGGGCAGCAAATGAGGTAGGAGCAAACCCTACTCTGTGCATGGTATCTTGCAAGCCAGGTAATATAGCTCACCAGCTCAAGACTGAACTGAAAATAGCTCAAGACTGAACTGAAAATCTGAGTCAAACTCTCTTGAGATATTGAAGATAAGGACTGAAAATTTACCATTGGATTTGGTAATATTCAAATTCACTGATGATCTTGATAAATGCTATTTCAGTGGAACTGTGAAAATGAAGTCTAATTTTGGGGAGTTCAATATAGAATTACATCTGAGAAATGGAGAATACCTTCTTTTGGGAAGTTGCTACAAAATGGAGTGGAGAAATAAGTGATAGTGAGATGGGGAACTGATAGAAAGGGAATTTATTTTTAAGTTTGGAGATATTACAACATATTTGCAGACAAAGGGAATAATAGAGTGAAATAGGGGGGAAATGATGATGCAGAAGAAAGAGGGGATCGTTAAAGTAGCAAAGATGTAGAATTGGTGAGAGGAAATTATAATCCAAAGCTTAAGAGAAGGAGATGACCTTAGGTTGGAGAAAGAACAGTTTCTCTGTCATAACAGGATTGAAGGCTGACTATATGGGTATAAGTATCAAGAGTACATGGAATATAGTACGAAGAAGGAAAGAAGTTCCAGGCCCTGGAGTTCTTTCAATTTTCTTAGAAGCAATATCATAAACTGAGATGGAAAAGATGGGAAGAAATGTTGGACAGTTGAAAAGAAGTAAAGGTGCCTTTTCATGGTATCACAGAGTTGAGTTATGAATTAATAAGGGAAATGTGATATTTGATTGTCAGGCATGACTACTGGGGACCCACTTGCAATAGCCTACATTTTCTCTAGTCATTATCGTCCATTCAGCTACTAGAGGCAGGTTCATAGTAGAAGAGAGCTGAGTTTAACTAGCTGATTTTTTTTTTTTTTTTGTCACATTGATTTGAAGAAGAGAGAAAAAGCCCTTCATGGTGAGTGTATATGCGAGGAAGAGACTACAATGATGAATAACGGACCCTAAATTCAGTAAGTGGAGAAATGTGAACATGAGTGGGACAACAGAAAAATGTGTAGAGGTCAAGAAAATTTTGTTGATGAAGTGTACGGTTTATTGGAGACTTTTCATCACAAAGATTCTTTAAAGCTTCCCCATACCCTACTGATACATTGCTCTTGCAATGGTAGAATCTGAAACATCTTTTCAATCTCTTTTATGATAATCTGTCTAGTCAGGTTTGTACCTTTTCTTGGGTCAGTCTTGCTAATTTACAATTTTCTGGGAAATTATCTACTCCTTTAGGTTTTTCAAATTTTCACCTAAATTTTCACCCAAATTTTCTTATAGTTCTTGCAAATTCCTAGTAATTATAGTTATGTCTTTTCCCATGTCTTTAAATAGAGATCTATCTCAACTATTTCAGAGAATTGTTTGCACACTTTGGAGCACAGCTGATTGAGTGGAAGAATCCCATGGTGACCACCTGATATATAAATAGCCTAACTAGGACTGATTTAATTTCTTTTGATAACTCTTGTCCCCACTTTTACTGAAATAGAATGACTAAGTGCTATCATCATTTTAGCAACTTTTTTGGTCATGTGATACTCTTCATTATAGTTCAACACATATTAGGAAAAAATGGAAATTAATTATTTTGTTGTTTGTTAAAGAGTGGATTAAGGGCTGCATATATTTTGATAACCGCACTTTATCAGGTGTATGAAGGTACAAAATTGAAGTGGTATTGTTACTTAAGAAATCATTCTAAATAGAGTCAATGTGATTGTCAGTGGCATTTTATTCTCTTAAAAAAAATAGGGCCAAATTGTGCATGGCAGATTGGTCTTTCCTGCTAGATTCCTTTGCCCTAGGCCCTTTGCTTCTGTCAGGAAGTTGTCCTTCAGAGTGAAAGATGCTTTTGCTGGTTGCAGGCATATTAATTATGCAATACTGTATTTTGAGATGCAATTGCAAATATAACTAAACTATTGCCCTGAACTTACAAGTTGTATTATCGCCTTAGAAAACCTGAACAGCTAATTCACATTTCTTCATTTGTGTTCATAGACTATTTCCTTTTGACATACTGAAACTGTGAGATGAAGCAGGCTTCCAGACTTGCAGAAGTGATCAGCTTGGGGGTCTCAAACTCCGTGATCCTTGGAGGAACAAGTTTATTCTCAAAATCCCCACATTTGCAAGAAAGTTATTTTTTTAGAGATGGCAACAGTTAAGAATGGTTTAAACAAGTTATATTTCATTATATCTAACCACTGAATCATCCACTATAAACAACACAAGCTGATCTTATAGCTCAGTCAAGGCCACCACTGAGATGTGAACTTCAATGACCTCAGTCAAGTCTAGCATGGCTATTGATTAAAACATGCCAGCAAGAGCTTTGTGCCTCATTGACCTGCTAAAGGTGCCCTTTAGAGAAAATGTTGACAAACACAGGAGAGAGCCTTGACCCTCACTTGCCACTCTGAATGGCTGCTGGGATTTGTAAGTTGATTTGCAGTAATGTACATGGGCAACCGGCAAGCCACAGGGCCTGGAACTAGGAGAGGTGGTGTTCACCTTTCCCTCCAGCCCTGTGACATTGCAGAAATTTCTAAAAGTGAAAACTGGTTCTCAGGAAATTTCTCAATTGAACCCCAGGTATCAGTAAAGACCAGATATAAACCATAAGTATTAGGTGCACATTTTAAAATGATAATATAGGTTTACGTCAATTTTGTTTTTCACAGAACTCATAATCAGAAACTGAGGCTCTTTAGATGAGCACAACAAAAGATTTGTGAGGACAAATGATGTTGCATTTACATTAGTATACATATCCCAAGTCTTCCATAAATGTCACCCTCCTTGAATATTTTTCATAGTACCTGAGATAGTTATATGTGTCCACAAATCAGTCCCAGATGTCACTTGTCACTGCTAAGGCCACCCATGGGACTGCAATCCCACTCAAATAGTGGTGTTGTGAGTACTGCAAGTATTCTAGTTTGTTCTAAAGCCAAGTAACCGTGAGTATCCGTGTAGATACACATAAAGTTTAAATGGAGAAAGAAGCTCCTGGAGACACAATTGTCCTGAGACAATTTTTTTCTTAAGGAGTTTTGATGTTTTAAGCTTGTTTGAATGACATCGGCATAAGTTGTTCGCTCAGTCTATTTCTTCATTCAATAACCCATTTATAGTATTTCTACATTAGCTATTGTTATTGGCTACGATCAGTAATAGTTCATTTCTGGCTATTGTGGAAACACAATAAATGAACCACACTTCACATGTTTCTCTACATCATGTTTAAGGAAAATTTTACACTTGTATATGGACATAATGATTTATCTTAACGTATTAGAATGGAAAGATTATTAATCTTTAGGAAAAGTAATTATATATATTTTAGTCTGGGGAAATAAAGGCATGTAATTACTGCCAGGATTTTATCATCTCTTTAAAGTATTGCACTAATCATAATAAATATTCATTGTGATTTTCATCAACTATCTAGCTACAGTATTTTGGTTGATTTTCCTGTTTATTTTTGTGTCTTGACAATACGAATCTCCTGGAGACTAGAAAGTTATTTAAATCTAGTGTAATGCTGATTGATAAGATAAAATGCCTTTAATTTCTTATCCATAGTAACAGTTGTTGATTGAATAACAGGTAAATAAATGAATGAACATGTATGAATGATTAGAAATTTACTACATTTTTCTAAGATGGATATTCTTTCTGCACTAATTTATATACAGTACGATCATTCAGTTCTAAATTTAATGCCTTATTTATATTCCAAGATTCCTATTGATTTTCCTCTGTGTCACATTATATTTACACCCTGTCGTCAGCTTTACTCTTTGAAAATATAACCTTATGTAACATATTGAAACATATTTTCTTTTCTAAGGAAAAAATAAGGAGATATCAACAGACTGAAAAGATGTTTTCAGAGGCATAGATTCTTCAGGAAGATACTGGCGTTCATAAGATCTCAAGGTTAGCATACATTATTATTTTCATGCTTTTACAGATCTGAGATATAACTGTGTCACTGCTCCGTGTTGTTATTGCTAATGTGTAATTGGATAATAAGGAAAAATGCTCTTATATAAAATACATATTTTTTAAAAGATCTTTTCAAAATTTTTAGAAATTCGTTTATACCAGAAATGTATTATTTCATTCAATTTGGGATGGTTACAAGAAAATATTGTTTTTGTAGAGAATCCATTGGTTATTAAAATTTTCTTCACGTTTTTAAAGGGTAACACTGTTAGCATAAAAATAAATGTTAGGCATTCCTATAAAATTTTATTTTTGATTTCTTAAGGAATGTACACCTATTTAGCAAATTTTTTATTTATTTTGTATCTTTGGTTACAACATACACACATATATACATATAGTTTAGAAGGATAGCTGATCAGCAATTCTTCTAAAATTCTTAGAATCCCACTCCCCAACTTTCCCAAGTACAGTCAAAGAAATTTTACTCTTGTCGGAAAATGTGACCTCAATAAGATGACAGTTGATATGAATGAGCAAAAGGATATTTGAGGAACTTTTCTAAGTTGTTAGAATCATATGTCTAGAAAAGAAAAGCAAAATAAGCCTACTCTCATTAAACAGCTTTTTATAATAATAAACAAATGTAAAATATTCATTTGGAAGTTTGAGTTACAACGTAGGTGAAAATGGCTCATTCTAATGGAATAGCTTGAGAAAGTGAATGATTTCTGACTTCTTTATATTGTGGGACCCAATATGAAATATTCATGATTTTAAATGAAATGTATTAATGATTCTTATTTATTTATTTTTATTTGTTTTGTGTGTTTATTTATCTTTATTGACATAACATTGGTTTATAACATTATGTAAGATGCATGTGTACAACATTATATTTCTGCTTCTGTATACAACACAGCATGCTGAGCATAAAAAATTTAGTTTCTGTCTGTTACCACAGAGTTGACCTTCCTTACCCATTCCCCACCCCTCCACCGCCTCCCAGCCCCTTCCTCTCTGGTAACCACTACTCTGTTCTCTGTAATGACCTTTTTATTTTTATTGCCTTGGTCAGGCTTGTCTTCAATATCTACTTGTTTTCCTCACTCATCCAAGGATATATTCATTCAAAATTTATTTAGGACTTACCATATGCAAGACAATGGCTGAGTGCTGCTTTGGTTGTTTCAAAATGAATAAGATATGGTTCTTGTTCTCGAGAATTGCCGAACCAATATGTTACTCAGAAATTAATTTTATTATTAACGCAAACAACACATAATTAAAAAGACAGGCTAGATTTAAAAGGGCATGTAATGAATTCTAAAGCACAATGGGAATTAGTTGGGGATTATTCATATTTTCACATTATGGCTTTTATTAGCCTACAATACTGAGAGTTAATACCAATGGGAATGATGCTCCGTTACAACCCACACTCAAGTGACCTTTTATTAAAGTAGCTCTTCAAGTACACCACAAGTAAGTAATATGAGATTCTAAGAAAGAAAAGTCTCTTTTTTGCCACAACTGCAAATTTAATGTTGTAGAAAATAGTTATGCAAACACATGAAAAGAACAAAGGTGAGCATTGCCTGCTTGGTTTTTCTTATTCCTGTACAGGCAACTTTATTAAGCTCACCAGAGAATCAAATCATTTCCCCAATGACCTAGAAAGGCAAGTAGATTTGCAATGCTTGTAATGTAGGTTTGAATGCTATAAACCCCTATGGAATCCATATGCAAATAGCTGGATAAGTAAAGAGATTTGCAATGGAGTGGGAGTCTAAACTCTGTTGGAAATAGAATCCCATAGCACTCTGCTTCTCACAAAAAGCTTTTAGAAAGGTCATGTCTTAAGAAGTTAAAGGAAGTCAAGCAATTAAAAATAGTAAACATCGTTTTGAAAAGTCGGTGAAGACACCCCTTTCTTAATTATTCCATTAGAGTGGTTAAATTAATTTATATAAGAACTACAATCATTCAACAAATATTTATCAATTGCCTGCTATGTGCATGGGGGCAACAGCAGTGAATAAAATACACCAATATCCTTGCCTTAGTGGAATTACATTCTAAAGTGTGGAAATATATAATCAATAAAAAACAAAGTTAATTATATGTTACATTAGATGGTGATGGTGCTATGGAGAAAAAGAAAACAGGTAAAGAACATAGAATGTAAGGAGGGGTAGAATTTTTAAAGAGCCTAATAACCTAGTACTACATAATTTGTACAAAGGAGATAGATGTCACTTTTCCCCACATCGTGCCAACTAAAAGCAAGTATAGTGAAGTAGAGCATCTGACCGTAAGTTTTCTAAATCATCATTTGCTAAGGTAAATATTTTAATGTACGTAAAATAACTAGTATCTCAGTTTCGCTGGAAAGAAAAGACTTTTTAAAATGATAATACATTTACTACATGTACATGAAATACTGTCAAAGTGTTTGCAATAAAGAAATATACAACTGAACGTGGATTCATCCATTCACTTACTAAAGGATAAAGACTATAACTATCCATCTGTGTATGGGGGAAAATCAATCCATTTTTTAGAATTGAATAAATATTATAAACCTAATAGTTAAAGATCTCTATGACAATACATATAGATGATTCATGGTGCTAGAAGACTCTATATAATTTTTCTTTTTTTTTAAAGAGTAACACTTTTTTTTTTTAATTTTATTTATTTATTTATTTATTTATTTATTTATTTATTTATTTTTAGCTGTGTTGGGTCTTCGTTTCTGTGCGAGGGCTTTCTCTAGTTGCGGCGAGTGGGGCCACTCTTCATCGCGGTGCGCGGGCCTCTCACTGTTGCGGCCTCTCTTGTTGCGGAGCACAGGCTCCAGACGCTCAGGCTCAGTAGTTGTGACTCACGGGCCTAGTTGCTCCATGGCATGTGGGATCTTCCCAGACCAGGGCTCGAACCCATGTCCCCTGCATTGGCAGGCAGATCCTCAACCACTGTGCCACCAGGGAAGCCCTGTTTTTTTATTGTTCTTTCATCAGTCTTATTATCATTTTAGGAGAGTACTGAGTACTGGGATTGAAGACAGAAGGAAATTATTTAAACACCACCTCATTCACATAGTACACTAATTTTTTAAAAGACATATGTGTTTCGTTGTACATTTGATTTATTAGAAGAAGTGTGGAGATTTGGAAATTAAAATAAATCAATCTATTTGTGATCTTCAACAAATGAGTCATCAGGTTTCTTTTGATGGTAATCTGGTTAATTTTCCTGTGAAACATTAAGTGCTGAGCTCAAGATTCTGGAGTTGTTTACAGGCCAGATAACCCTGCCCATTTTTTGGAGTCTGCACTATAGATGAACCCATCACATAAATTGACATTATCTTAAAAGCCATTCAGTCTTGACTTTACTGGATAAAATTGAAAAGTTTAGCCAACTTGGGGTGCAGAAAAGTAGTTAAATCAGTTTTTTCATTGTTAATAAGTCAATGTGAAAGGAATATCCAGCCATCCAAAAGAACAAAATTTAGATTAAGAGGTTTCAAAACCTATTAAGTATTATAATTCCTTTAATCTTCCAAAACACAGGTATTATAAATAGTATTATCATCTAAAGGAAATAAATGTCCAGTACTGAAGTAGTAAAAGAAGTACAAGGTAAAGGTCACGATTGTTTAGAAGACCTATCTTAATTAAACCAAGGCAGTGGGTATATATAACATGCTGTATTGTAGACAGAAAAGATGGTCAGCTCTGTGAAGCTGACCAAATAGAGGCAACCAGCACAACAGTATTGTTTGTTTTGGGAAAACCAAAAGAAAAGAAAAAATAAGTGTTGCAGAGGACTAGTGGAAGATTATGGGAAAAACAAAGACTTCTTATGTAATGTCACTGTGTCAGCGATAGATTCCTCCCAAACCAACATTAATCTTTGCTAGATTCATCTAGAGACTTTGAAAGAAAGAACTAGAAACTCTCGTTTAAGGGTAACTAAAACATGACTTTTCAAAAGCAAGTAGAAAATAGCAAATACTTTCCCTTAAATTCGCTCACTTTCATCTTCTGTATAAGTGCTTTACAAAAGTTAAACCCAGGAATATTTTGCAGATTTGTACCACAAATCCAGTTCCCCATGGACTCTTCCAAATAATGACTCTTGCATCCTCTCACAAACCACCACACACAAATATACATCTTTGAATCTTACATCACCTGGCATGCCCATGTTCTGGGTTGTTCCTCCCTCTCCACCTTTCTTCAGTGGTTCTCCAAGTGACTTCCTACCATTCTCCTTTTCCATCATTCTTATAAATGATCTGTCTAATCCAGGTTTCTCAACCTCAGCACTACTGACACTTTGATGGCATAATTTTTTGTTGAAGGGCTGTCCTGTGCACTGTAGGATGTTTAGCGGCCTCCCGGGCAGTAGTCGCCAGTAGTACTCCACCCTGCAAGTTGTGAAAACCAAAAATGTCTCCAGACATTGCCCAATGTCCCTTTGGGACAAAATTATCTCCAGATGAGAACCACTGATCAAATCCTAACCGTCACAACCTCAATAAGCATCCACTCCGTATCAACAACCTCCCAACCACCTACAGCATCTTGTTCTCCATTAAAACTCAACTGAGACACTTTAAATTCCAGCCCCTTTGTTAAAGTGAAACTCACTTCTGACCATCTGTATGTTTTTAGTTCCCTTTTATTTGCTTACACCTGGCCTTGTATCTAAAATGCGTCTAACGGAAAAATGAGTGAGTATAGAATAAGTGAGAAAATTAGGGAAAAGGAAAAATAAGGTAAAAACATAAGATTGTCAGGAGTTGCAAATGAATAAACCCTTTTCCTCTCACTTTTTTTTTTTCTTGAATTCATGGATATTTCCATGTTCCCCAAGTCTTACTTGGAATTCGACTTGGACACCGGCAGCTCACCCTCCACATTTCTTAGCCTGTCCTTTTTACACTGTACATGCAAACCTGAATCCATAGGGGAAATCTCTTTTCTTACATACAGGCACATGAGTGCTACAGGAGCAAATTATACCACTCTGCAGATAGATGGTTTTCTAATCTGAGTCAGCCCCTAAGTAGCATTCACTAATCCTTTCACTCTGACTGTGGTCAACCACCATTTCAAAACCATATCACCCCACCCAAGCCATACAATCTCTCCCCTTCACTCTCAGTGCACCTGCTGTTTTGACAAGAAAATTAAGGTCATTGTGCGGAAACTACTTGTGCATCCTTGCAATTCCCTCCAGCACCAAACAGCAACATCTATCACCATTCTTTCTTTCCTCCAATCTTAAGGGATCAGGAGTCCTTCCTGCTATTCAAGGCAAAGCGTGGATTTGATTTTATCCCCTATCACTGGTGCTGAGGCTTTTGCCATTAATTTCCCTTATGTCCTTTATCTTCAACTTTTTCTTCTTTGCTGGCCCTTTTTCTTCAACCTGTACATGCTCTTCAAACTTCTATCCAAAAAAGTAAATCAACAAATAAAAGCAAACTGACCTCTCCCTTCACTAGATTTCACTTGCTGCTACCATCCAATTTCTCTACTCCCCAGCTCATTCAAACTCTCCATAGCTGCGGTTATCTCCAACTTCCAAGGTTCAGTCACTCCTCAGCACAGTACGATCTGATTTCTAACCCCATTTAACAGAGCATGCTCTCTCTAAAGGCTCAGATGACCTGCAGCCCTTATCTTGACTGGTTCTCTCAGGGGTATTTGACACTGTTAACTTCATTTTTCTTCTTTCACTCCCTGGGCTGCTGTGACACCCCTCCCTCTTGGTTTGCCTCATACCTTGGAGACCCTTTTATAAAGTCCCCTTTCACAGGCTCTTCTTTCTCTGTTCTTTCACAAAGTGAGGAATCACAACTCAAATACCAATAGGCAACCATAGGTGATATAAATGAGTGAAGTCAGCTCACTGAAAACAAGAAACACTGCGGGGGCCAAACAACTTGCCCATGAAAGGTCTTGATATTTCACTCTTGCTCACATGATAGTGTTCCCTAGAGACCCACCCTCAGCTTACTGCTCATCCACCCTCCTGGCTCTCCCTGATCAAGCAAAGCCACTCTTAAGACTTTATGAATGACATAGGCGGCAGTGACTCCAACCCTGTTCTTTGATTAAACTAAAGAATTGCACATTACACACACATGTCTACAGGATATCAATGTCTAGTAAGGACAGACACAAAACCAAATCATCAGAGCAATGGAAATACAAAGTCCAAAAACAGACACTATATACATGTGATCATAACATGCAACAAAGAAATAATCATCAGTCAATGGGGGAGGCCTTCCAATGAAAGGCTGTTAACAACCCCAAGTACACATAATTAATTCGTGTCTGATAAAGAAGGCATTTTGAATGGGGAGAAGCAGGAAAGGACAATGGCTTACTTAGAAGAAGGTACTAGAACAATTCTTTAACTATGTGGGGAAAGATAAGGTGAGATCTATACATCATACTATATTGAAGTAAACTGCAGATAAAGATTTAAAATATTTTGAGATTTAAAATTACTTTAAATATTTTCAAATGTTTAAATTATTATTGAACATTCAGTAAATTCAATAGTTCACAGGTATTTATGTGCCTTGGGTTTAGGAAAGCACTTAAGCAATGCAAGAAAGCAAAAGAAAGGTGAAAAATAATTTATTCTTTTTATATTTACAAACAATAAAATTTACTCTTCTTGGTGTACCGTTTCATGAGATTTGACAATTGCATAGAGTCATGTAACCTTCACCACAATCAAGATACAGTTTCATCACCCCCAAAATTCCCTTGAGGTGCCCCTTGTAAGCTCCTCCCCACCCTAATCCCTGGCAACTGATCTGTTTTAGGTCACTATAGTTTTGCCTTTTCCAGAATGTCATATCAATGGAAACATACAGAATGTAATCTTTTGCATCTGGCCTCTTTCCCTTAATTATAATACATTTGATATAGATTTATGTTGTTGCATATTTCAATAGTTTTTTCCTTATTATTGCTAAGTAGTATTCCATTGTATAGATGTATCACAGTTTGTTTATCCATTAAAGGACATTTGGGTTGTTTAGATTTTGATGTTTTGAATAAAGCCGCTATAAGGATCCAAGTAGAATTTTTTGTGAGAAGCTAAGTTTTTGTTTATCATGGGTAACAGCTCTGGTGGGATTGTGTGTCACATGTTAAGTTTATAACTTTCTAAGACACTACAAAAACGTATTCCAAAATGGCTTATATCATCTTGCATTTCCATCAGTAATGTATGAACATTCACACTGCTCCACACATTTACCAGTATTTGGTATTGCCAGTTTTTATTTAATTTATTTTATTCTAGCCATTCTAATTGTTGTGGTTTTAAATTTGTATGTCCTTAATAAATAATAATATTGAGCATTTTTACTTGTGCTTATTCACCATCTATATACATATATACTTTTGTGAAGTGTTTGTTCAAATATTTTGTCCAATTTTTTAAAAAGTCTTAATTATTTAGAGCAGTTTTAGGTTCACAGCAAAATTGAGAGGAAGGTACAGAGATTTTCCATATATTCCCCACCCCATACACATGCATAGCTTCCCCCATTATCAACATCCTTCACCAGAGTGGTAGCTTTGTTATAACTGATGAACCTACATTGACACATCGCCCAAAGTCCACGGTTTGCATTAGGTTTCATTCTTGGTGTTGTGCATTGTATGGGTTTGGGTAAATGTATAACGACATGTATCCATCACTGTAGTATAATACAGAATATTTTCACTACCCTCCGAGTCCTTTGTGCTCCACCTATTTATCTTTCCTTCCCACCCTCACTCCCTGGCAACCACTGATCTTTTACTGTCTGCATCATTTTTGCCTTTTCCAGAATGTCATATACTTGGAAGAGTATAGTACATAGCCTTCTCAGGTTGTCTTCTTTCACTTGATAATATGCATTTAAGTTTCCTCCCTGTCTTTTTGTGGCTGAAAAGCCACATTTATTTTTAGCACTAAAAAATATTCCATTGTCTGGATGTACCACACTTTTTTATCCATTCACCTACTAAAGGATATCTAAGTTTTGGTAATTATGAATAAAGCTCCTAGAAACATTCAGTTGCAGATTTTTTCATGGATGTAAGTTTCCAACCCCTTTGGGTAAATAACTGTTAAGTCATATGGTAAGAGTATGTTTAGCTTTGTAAGAAACCGCCAAACTGTCTTCCAAAGTGCCTGTACCATTCTGCATTCCCAGGAGCAATGAAGAGTTCCTATTGCTCCACATCCTTGCCAGCATTTGGTATTGTCAGTGTTTTGGATTTTGGCCATTCTAATAGGTGTATAGTGGTATCTCATTTTTAAAATTTGCATTTTCCTGATGATACATGATGTGGAACATCTTTTCATATGGTATTTGCCATCTGTATATCTTTGGTGAGGTGTTCATTCAGGTCTTTGCCCCATTTTTTTTAATCCATTTTTTTCTTATTGTTGAGTTTTAAGAGTTCTTTGTATATATATATATATATTTTTTTTTTTTGCCTAGTTTTTTTTTATTGAGTTGTTTTTTATTGTTTAGTTTTGAGAGTTCTTTATAAATATTCTGGATAAAATTCCTTTGGGAGATGTGGAATTTGCAAATATTTTCTCCTTTTGTGGCTCGTTTTTTGTATTCTTGACTTTTTTCTTTCACAGAGTAAGAGTTTTTAACTTTGATGAAGTCATATTTATGAATTTTTTTCTTTTATGAATTAGGATTTTGGTGTTGTATCTAAGAGCTCTTTGCCTATCCCAAGGTCATAAAGATTTCACCTATTTTTCTTCTAAATATTTTATAATTTCATGTTTTACATTTAGGTATACGAACAATTTTGAGTAAATTTTTGTATAAGGTAAGAGACTGAGGTTCAATATTTTGCATACAGATGTCCAACTGTTTCATCACTATTTTTCTTGAGGACTCTCTCTTCTTTAAATTGCCTCTGCACTTTTGTCAAAAATCAATCATATTTGTGTGGATCTATTTCTGGACTCTCTATTTTGTCCCACTGATGTATGTATTTGTAATTTTTCCCATTATCACAGTCTTGATTCCTGTAGCTCTGTAGTAAGTCTTGAGATCAGATAGTGCGTGCCCTCTTCTTTTTCAAAATTGCTCTGTCCTATGCATTTTAAAATCAGCTTGTCAATATCTAAAAAAAAATTCTTCTGGGGTTTTGATTGGAAATCATTGACATATATTTTTTAAATGCTCCAAATTAAACTTAAATTAAAAAATCTTGAATCTGTATATATAAGATACAGTCAATATTATTAAAATATGGAGAGTTGTTAGATATCATTAAGAAAATATAAACCTCATTAAGATAATTAACAAGGCCTTGTGGGAACTTTTTACAAAAGATGTTCTGGTCAGCTCTAAATTTTAAAAATAATGTTAAAATAACAAGTAATCTAAAACATTTGATGTGTAATGGTCATATAAACATATAAAACTTTGGGAAATAATACAGCATACTGACAGAGAGCATCATTTTAAGGTCAGACTGAACTTTGAGTTCATTCTTTACTTATCTGTGAGGATTTAAGCAAACTTTCTAATGTTCAGATACTCTATCAATTAAGTAGAAGAAGATAAAGTCTGGTACATTGTAAACACAAAAGTGGATTATTATTGGTGAAGATGTGGAGAAATGAACTGTATCATACTGCAAAGGTGGACAAGTAAATTGGTTCAACTTTTCTTGAAGGCCATTTGTCATTATGTGTCAAATAATCGTACTCCTTAAATATTCTTAGGAACTCCAAATATTTACAAACCTTAATGAAACAATCAATTATGAACACAAAACTATGTATACAAAGACGTTTATTAAGATAATATTTAGGGACATCCCTGGCGGTCCAGTGGTTAAGACTTCGCCTTCCAATGCAGGGGGTGCAGGTTCAATCCCTGGTCGGGGAGCTAAGATCCCACATACCTTGTGGCCAAAAAACCAAAACAAAGATCAGAAGCAATATTGTAACAAATTCAATAAAGACTTTAAAAATGGTCCACATCAAAAAAATCTTTAAATATAATATTTAAAATAATGAAAATGGGAAACATCTGCATGTCTGAAAATAATGAAGTAATTAAATAAATTATTAAATATCCATGTAAAGTAATATCCTGAGATGGTTAAAATAAAGGTGTTCTACAGCATGTTTTATTATTATTGGTGACATCTGAAATATACCAATAAGTGAAAAAGTAGGCTATAAAACAGCTTTTACAGTATGATGTCATTTATGCTCTTAAATGATGTATATGCATGTAAGAAAGGATGATTATATAAATGCATATGTGTATGGGTGTATTCACATACACACATGTACATATAATAGAAGTGATTAGGTCTGTGTGGTTGGGTGTAAATTTAATTAATTGCTTTTTTGGTGTTTTTCAGTAGTCTCCAAATTTCCTGAAAATACATCTTATTATTACAAAAATAAGATAATTTAAAATATTGAATATGAAGGGGTAGGAAATCATAAACTACATAGAAAAATAAATAGCCAACTACTTAAAACATTATTTATTTCATAGATGACAGTGAAGGGTGATTAACCTTATTATTTAAGAAAATTCACAAATTAATATGAACATCAATAGGACTCCAATAGAAAAATGGGCTAAAATAATAGAACAACATGCATAAAAATGAAATATAAGAAGCTGATAAACATATAAAAAACTTCATCTTTAACAGTACTCAAAGAAATGGGAATAAAGTGTTATAATTTTATGTCTATCAAACCAGCACAGATTTTTTTATTGCATATCTGTTTCACTGACATATACTGTTGATGGAAATACATTAGTAGCAAAATATGTTAAACTTTCATATGTTTATGCTTTCTTATCTTAAACAATAAATTTCCAGACAAAAGCAAATATATCATAGCATTACATATAATTGTTTGAATCATTGAAAATAATAAGCGTGTTCTATAATAGGAGAATTGTTTTTAAAATTGTGGTACATCCAGAAGATATAATATAGACACATCCACTGAAATTTCATTTACAAGAAATTTTAATGACAAGAAAAATACTCGTAATATGTTAGACGAGAAAAATAGACATGAAAAAGTGGAGAAAATATAAATTAAATATATAAAAGGAGCATTAAAGTAAACCAAAGACAGAGAAATTAAATAAAATATTTTAAATTATTGTATAATAAAGTAAATATTACAAATAGCATTTGAAAACAGATTTTTTTAAAAAAGTAGAATGGCAAGTGATTTGTATTTTTAATTTCTAAATGTTCATAGTTCTTTTTCTATTGAGGTATAGTTGATGTACAATACTACATAAGTTTCAGGAGTACAACATAGTCATTCACAATTTTTAAAGGTTATTTTCCAATTTTAGTCATTATAAAATGTTGGCTATATTCCCTGTACAATATATCCTTGTAGCTTATTTATTTTATGCATAATATATCTATTAATCCCCTACCCCTATATTGCCCTTCCCTCCTTCCCTCTCCCCACTGGTAACCACTAGCTTGCTCTCTATATCTGTGAGTCTATTTCTTTTTTGTTATATTCACTAGTTTTTTTATTTTTTAGATTTTACATATAAGTGATACCTGTCTGATTTATTTCACCTAGCAAATGTCCTCCAAGTCCATCCATGTTGTTGTGAATGGCAAAATTTCATTCTTTCTTATGGCTGAAGTAGTATTCCATTGTATATATATACCACACTTTCTTTATACATTCATCTGTTGATGGACACTAAATGTTCATAATTTTCATGTAAATCTTAATTTTTAAAAATTTGCTTATCTCCTCTCTGTCTCAAACTTTTTCCTGCTACTGTGTTTACCATCTCATTTAAAAATAGCCTGTCATGTAAGTCAGGAAGCTTCTCACTCACCAGTCATTTCCGGAAAACCACGATCAAATTTGACTAAGTCTTTTCTTCATGCTACTTCTCATCCCCTCCTGAGAGCTGCACTGTCACTACCACCGCTTTAATTCTGCTGCTCTTCGTCTCTCAGCTGGATAAAGTGATAGCCAGTTGATGAGTTTCTCTGATTCCTCTTGTGTCCCTTCAAATCCATTCTCAATACAGCTCCCCGGAGGCTCAATCTAAAACAAATGTCTGACCATGACTTTCATTCACCCTCCTGCATTTCTTCAGCAATGTCCCATACATTGATAAGATCCAAGCCACTTGTCTCAAGTACCTGCTATTTGCATTCTTCTTCAGCATCTTCGCTCACCATGCTCAACCTTGATTCTACGTTTCATCATCCTGAACTCTTATACTCACCCCCTTGGTTCCATACCTTTGTGCCTTGACATAGACACTTGTTCTGGTTGGAATGCTCTTCTGTTCATCCTCTCCTCGCTTTTTGTTGCTTCACTAATTCCTCTTTATACTGAAAGGATTAGATCTAGTGACTCCTCAAGCAGAAAAGTTTTTTTCAGAGCTTTTTCCATGTTCTAGCTCCTTATGTTTACTATCAGATTATTAACCTCTTTTTTTCAAATTATCTATTTACGTGTTATCCTCCCCTCAAGACCAGTGAGCTCCGAAGTATAACCTATGGGGTGAACAAGAAGATCTTTTGAGAAGCAAAGTAAAAATATTAGTGTCTCTGTTTCTGCTTGTTACTCATTTCTAATTTCTATGTTTAAGTATTCATATAATTGAGATAATATATTTGTACAATAATACATTGTATTATATATAAATGCATATACATACATATATAGGATTGCAGTGCATGCAGAAACTTTTTTTTGCCAGTGAGAGTGTATGGTTTACCATGCTTGAAGACCATTGCTCTGAAGTTTTGCAAGGGCAAGGAATATGCCTTTTTATCCATATTTTTATCCATATCCTTTTTATCCATATAGGGACTCTCTGTTGAACTTAACTGAAAGTAAGATTTTAACAAACTCTTATCCACATTTATGAAGTTGGTTGTGAAGTGATTAAAAATTTAGATTAAGGTGGAAAATCCTCTCTCTTGTTTACTAAACTTGATGTGTATGAGAGTTAGCGGGAATTTGAGAGAGAAAAATAGAAAGCAATAGGGAAAAAAATTCATATTAAAGTAACTTTCATTATTGCATATGGTTTTAAATCATGAGGAAATGAAGTTTTAACAGATGCATGCTTATAGTTTCCCAAAGGTACTTAAAATGCAACATTGTCTTAGACAAAAAGATCTATGAGAATTTATAAAAGGGAGCATAACTTTTCAAAGCTAATGAAATTTTGAGGACAGAGTGTGTTTGTGTATCCCAATTCTACAAGTTCAGAACTTGAAAGTCCTTTAAAAATTCCCTTTTCAAGGAGTTGCCCAGTTTACATATGCACTGGGATATCTACCAATCAGTATTAATACTAATTGATAGAAGGACCAGAAGTCTAAACCCGAGAGAAAAATTCCAGTCAAATGTTTGATTACCTTATAGTGAATGACTCTCCTAATTTTAATAAAATCATAGTTCTAGTTTTCTGTAATCCCAGATAAAGAATGTAGGCAAAATGTAAAGGAAAGTCATCTTCCTGGTTTGTATATGGACAAATGGTACACAAATGAATGAATAAAATATTTACAAGCTGTGTTTTGCTGTTGTTTTCAGGGAAAATTTGAAAGCATATATCTAAATATAACATCAGATGTCGGAAAGGAATTTTTCTCTTCTAATTAGTTTTTAAAAAATCTTTATGAGCATGATGAATAAGGAGGACCTCTTGGATTTTTTTTTTCTTACAAAATGTTATAGCTCTATGTTTTCCTGCCCCTGCTTCATTTTAAGTAGAGCTGATTCTAATTTAGTTGGTTTTTTAGGTTTTTAACATCAAGCCAAAAATAAACACCTAAAAATTTGTGTTACTCTTGGACAATTCTGTTCCACTCTAAGGCATACATTTCCTGAAACAGTGTTATTTTTATCTCACTCATGATTACCTTTAAGGATCAAAAGAAATGAATATATGGTATGTGGTATTTCTCACATGGCCTCATATATTAAGAAAAAATAAAAACTAACAGATGGAACCTATTTCAGAATACCTAAAAAAATCCCTTAGTTTTAAAGTTCTTTTATTCTCCAAAATGATTTTTCAGAACAGGATAATATGGTATATCTTGAAGACAAACATTTAGGGAATTTTCTTCAACACAGGTTTGATTTCCAGTTGTCAACATCATATAACTAATTTCTTTTACAGCCAGCAGAGATGGTAGCTTCAGCCTTTCTGTTAAATATAAATGGGAAGTGTTGGAAAAATGTCTGCAATTTTATACTTAATTTTATCTCTAGGTATTCTACTTTCTAGATTTCTAAAGCAATACATACAGCATAAGTAACAGTCAGAAACACAAAAGTGTAATTATAATAACATGAGTGTTTCCAAACTCTCCTTTTAATCAGCATCACCCTTATGTGAGACTGATTGGGAAACTCATTCTGCTTTGAAATCTACTTTTTGATGCATCCCGTAACAATGCGAATCCCTTATTTAGCCACGTCTACTTGAAAATCAGTAAGGTTAAAGGGCATAACAAAGTGCTAACAGAGGCCGAGCTGCCTCATGCTCACATTATGTGCTCTATGTTGAAACTTCCAGAGGTTTATTGATGCAGTGGGACTAGAAAAATGAGAGCAGAACCAATTTTCTCCCTGGCCTTCACCCTTTCCCACAGACCACAAGATAACCACCGTTATCAAAAGGAAACTAAAATTTTCCTCTTCTGTTTTTTGTCAAACTAAAATAATGGGATTTCGTTTTTCTTCTCAAGGATGTTTCACTAGGTCAAATATAAATCTTAGCAGAATATTGCTTATGTTCAGAACAAGTAGTGTATTTCCTTTTCTTTCCCTCTATTACTGATATATGAATAATGAGTGTTAAAATGAACATATTTAAATGTGAAAGCTTTACACCAAGTTGACAAGAATTTTTAAATTGTATTTATGAATGGCCCAAATATGACTATGTTTTTTTTTGTTTTCAACGTGTCTATTATGAAGATTTATGTTGATGAAGTCAATACCACATAAAATGAATCCTAGATCTAGGAGACAATTAATTCTTCTCATAACTGTAAAACTTGAAAAAAAATGTAAAGAAAGAAAATACAGTAAAAATAACGTGTGTGGTGAAATGATCTTATCACAAATTGTATTGATTTCTTTAGTAAAGAACTATCTATGCTTTAAAAGTAAAGAATTAAAACAAACATATTCCGTTAAGACAAGGGCTGAAAACTGGCAGCCTGAAAACTGAAGATATATATTTTCTGGCTATCAGAGTTGGCTTTTTAGAAAATTAAATTTGCTGAATTTCCACTACTTTCCATTTTCTTATTCTGTGCTATTTCACGTATTTTGTTATCTCTCTGGCCCTGAAGTCATCTGGGTTTGTAACCCCAGCTTTAAAAAATTGTTTTTGCATGATTTTAAAAACATTAGCAAGTGTGCAGAACAGATTCTCTTATTTACTATCAGTAGACATGTAAATTCTTTACAATGTTTTTTGAGGTTATTAGGCAATATTTACTAAAACATTAATTCCTTTGAATCTTCTATCTCGCTGAATTTATTCTACAGAAACACTCATATAGGTGCGTAAAAGATGTTCACTGATAAATTGATGAAGAGTGAAAGATAGGAAACCTTCCAAATACCTGTCAATAATGTATTAGTTTAATAAATTATAGTAAATATATAATGGAATATTATATAGCTCTTTAATAAAAGAATGAGGTAGTTCTAATGCACGTGGATATGGAAATATATCAAGTAAATATTATTAAGTAAAAAAGGAGAGTGGCAAAATATTTTTGTGTTTGTGTGAATAATTATCTCATATTATTAAAATGATAATACATGACTATATTGCTAATGTATGCCAAACTGGTAATTGTAGCTATCTTTTATGGGGTGGGATCATGATGGGTTTCTTGTATTTTAAACCCATATTCCTGTAACATTTAAATAATTAGAGCAAGCATACATGACATATAATAAAAAGCTAAACTATAGACATCCAAAACACTGACATTTTCTATAAAAAAATTATCAGTTAAGAAACAAGTTTCCTATAATTATACGTTAGGCATAGCTTAAGAACAGTGGTATATAATATGGTCCAGATTGTAAACATTCATTTGATTATGTTTACAAGATTTTTGTTACTTTTTTTCTTATTTAAATGAATAGAATGCTTTGTTAGAGATATGCATAAAACTGTTAAAATCTAACTCATTCTTAGGAAGAAGAAAAACAAATATTTAGGTACATATTTCTCATAGACTTAAGAAAAGAAGCATATGTGGAGCTTCATGAAAACTTTTATGCTGTGGACCAGGTCTATTCTCAATGCATTAGATATTTCTTCTTTGACTCACATTTTAAAATTCTATAATAACCTGTTTTGGAAGGAAAGAAAAAGCGTATTCCTCCTGCTGTTGAGATGAAAAATTTGTCACCTCTGTCTTAATCATGAACTAGGCAGTGGGTTACAAAATAAACTTGGCAAAATTTAGATGCCCTGTCCTTGTAGACCATTTGGTCTACAAATGGACAGATGATATACGAGATGACCTTCTTGTCATCAAGGATAGGATCAAGAATGAGGCAAGCTTGCATGCAGAAGAAGGAATTTGCGTGCTAGCCTTGGAAAATTTTATGTCTGATCTGATCACAATGACAGGTTTATTGCCAAGATGAGAGGGAATTAAAACCTGGCTGGCCTAAGGGGAACTTGAGAATAAAGAGAGGATCACAGTCTGGAAAATGAGATCATGGCTTGGACTACTGTCATCATTATCAATAGCAAACATATACTGAGAACCCACTAGATGAAAGGCATTGAATTACGTGTGGTGAGGCTGTCATTATAAAACCCACAAGAGAAGCTGACAGAATGATATATATTTACACAGTTGATTTAATGGTATAGTTAGTCATTCTTGACATCACCAGAATTGGTAACATTCGAAAGTTTCTGTTTCCCATGAAACTATGACTCTTCTCCTTATAAAAATGCACACAAAAGTTTACATGTGAAATCAGAGGTTCATTCATTCACAGATCCCTGATTTTCTTTCAAAATGATTTTCTTAGGTTAACACTAAAGATGGAAAAGACAATCTGGTTTTGAACTCCAGGGTAATGTGCACATTTGTGAACCAATAATATGCTCTCAAAATTCATTTTAGTTAGATATGCTGACACAAACTTTCTGTGCATTTGTCAGTTTAAATATAAAGTGTTGAATATTCTGGTTGCTTGACAAACAGTAGTAGTTTTGTTGTTGTTATTGTTTTAAAGTTAGTGCAGGACATGCAGACTCAAAGTTTTAAAATGTAGATTCATTTGACCTCGAATTACTCTTGTTTATTTATTATTGATCATGATTAAACAGATTTCTTCAAAGTGAATCTGGGCATGCTTTTTACTTCTTCCCTAAGAATGAACTGACTAAGGTTTCCTCAACATCTCCATAAATTTCAGCTGAATACGATTTCACATGATTCCCCCCATCAATGAACATATCAATATCCAATGACCACATGAAAACCATACTTTGTCATTTAAAGTATTGGTTTTGTCAGGTGTCGAATAGATAATAACTGTCTTTAAGGCTATATTATTCTGGGTGTTTACTGACCTCACCTTTATGAAATTACTCTTAGAATTTCTAGAGTGTGTGTTAAACATGTTAAACCCTTCAATTCAACACACTAAACAGAAATGTGTATAAGATTGTGCTCTGCTTCTGCCACAGAGACACTGGCACAGACACAGATTCTGGTGGAATCTGCTCATTCTTCCAAAAGTGATATTTAGTCATGATCCACTATATCTAATTCTTTCCTGTGTGTCAGTCATAGGACACATTAAATGTTATATCACAGGAGAACAAGATTTTAAATTGTGTTTTCAATTAAATAGATGAATAAATAATATGCATTAATATTAATCAATATGTATTAATTAAGGTCTGCAAAGAGACTATATGTTTCACTGGATATAGCCATTGTTTCCATATTGTATCAGATGTATGGTAGTCCCCAAAGGGAAATTGAAAAAAGGATCTATAAAACAAACAATCAAGCAGGAAATTCTGCCTTCCCTTTCCTCTCTCTATCTCAATGGGTTCTCCAAAAGAACTATCCACAGCAGTCCAGATTTCTACTTTTCACATCACTTTATTGCCTCTGTTGCCCCAGGACAGAAGATAAATCAATGTCTTCAAATGTCAGGAGAGAAGGATGGTGGATAACAAACTCGACTGTAACTGACACATTCAGTGCCATGCTGCTTTTTCGTGTTTATGGCAGAGGGACAAAACAAGGGGGAAAGAAGCTACTTACTGAGCGCCAGTGGGTTTACCAGCCGTGACCTCGTGAATACTGAGCTTTTGGGATTTGTTGACCACATGGTAAAGATACTCAGAGACTGAACAACAGGGGACCCAAAGGCCCTTTACATCAGAAACCTCACCTTAAATTTTCCAAATGACAATATCCCTGGATCCTAGACATATAATGAATGATATTTATCTGCTCTTTCACAAAAATGTTATATGAGGAGTAGCTGAAAGAGTTTTTGTCATCAATGAATATCTTTTATCAGTATTATAAGTGTACATGCGAGAAAAAATTTATCATTAACTTTAAACTCATTTGTTATGAGTTATTAGCAATTGTTCAGAATGTAACATGTCCTCTCAAAGAGCTTATAATTTTTTTTCACATTTCATTTATGGTAACTCAACGAAATATTATATTACTCACTCAGTACTTCCTTTTCTTTCTGTATCCTCTTAATGTTTCCTCACTTCTTTTGCTTGCTTTTCCTTTTCTCCGTCCTCCCCTTTCTATTTTCTTCTCTTCTTATTGATCTTAGAGTTTCCTTCCCTCACCTTAATTAAATTTATGACCTAGAACTGCTGTTTGCCTTCCTTTTTTCTTTTTGATTTGTTCAGTTCAGGAAACATTTATTATCTACCATGTGCACAGACACTGAGAATCCTAAGTGAAGAAGAAATAGCTTCTGCCTTGAGGAAACTATGGACCTTTTTTCCCTTTGGCTCCTGAGGAGGGGTAAGAAAAACAAAACTAGAATGTTTGTGGATAAAGGGGAAGACAAATCCAGCCTTTATCTTTAGCATTATTAGCAAGAACCAGCTCTGCTTCAGCCGGATCCCTTAGCAGTTCAGTAGTGACTACAATTCCTTAAAGGGGCAAAATCCTTCATTCTGCACTATAGGAATGTCTATAAATACAAATACCACTGAGAGAAATCTAGTTAATTAAGCTCTTCCTATTTGAGATTCCCATGGTGCATTGTTTAATTTCTTTTATTATTATTATTATCATTATATACTATCCTGCCTCTAACTGTGCTATTTCCCCCAAAACAGTAGGAGAAAAGTGGGACAGGCCATTTTAAGGCCCTGGGATTCTAATTTCCAGCGATACCTTCATCCCTTTCCCTGGTATTCTTGCTTCTTTGAAGATTGTATTAGCTGCCTCTTCTTTCTCCTATCTCCATAAAGGAGTTAACTAATTCTGTGTTCTACACCACTTACCCACTGCCCCCACTTCCATTCCATCTCTTCCTCCATAACTCTTGGGGAAGACGGGAGCGTGTCTAGTCTTCCACTATTTTCATATGATCTTAAAGAGCTATTTCATGGAATTGTTTTTGAAATGGATCATTGACATTTTCAATGACATCCTCCTTAGTATTTTGCCTTGACATTTCTCCCATTTTTTTCATAATCACCTCCAGGAATAGAAATAGTCTCTTGCTTCAGTTGAAGTGTCCCCCTCCCCTTCATTAAAGAGTAATGAAGTGGCTTCTCTTTCACTGAATCTTGACATATTTTCTGGAATGTGACAATACATTTGTGAATGCTGTTTTAGGGACACACACCTCATTTATGAAAGATCTAGCATCTGTTGCCATTGCTAGGTACCTGCCTTAGCCAATTCTCAAATAGCAAAAACAGTTATGTACAAATTTCTATCACTTCTTACTTCAAAATCACCCAAATATATTTAGAATTTTCCCCACATTTGGTGAAGTAATATTCTTAATGATGGATTTTAGGAAATATGAACTACCATGGGGTAGCAGGTTGGGAAAGTGAAGTGATATTTAAGCAACCAAGACAGGCTTAAATTTTCTTTGAGTTTTGTCCTTTATCTTTAAAATTCATGCAACTCTTTGCATGCAACTCCATGCTATATTTATGTTTATTATAATACAGTGGGATGTTTTGATTACTTACAGCATTTTCTTTAAGTTTTTTCATTAAAACTGATATATCAATATGCATTGTTTTTACTCTGTGGTTTTGTGTTAGGTCTACCATGCCTCCCTTAATAGAGAAACAGGAATAGACAATAATTTGCTTTTTCCTTCCCCCTGCCCAACTAAGAGACTGCATTTTTATGGTTAATCAACTTGATCTTCTTCCTTGTCATGTACAAACCCACTTTTCCCCTCACTCCTATGTGACGTTTCACCTGACATGATATAAAAGCCTCACTGATTTGTCCAATATTTGGTTATTTTTCCCAAATGAATGTGTATTTTTAACATTTTTACATAGATCCTTTTAGCTGTCTTTGAGAACTCCAAGAAGACAAAAGCTTTGTTTCTTAGTCTAATTTATAGTGTGACTTGTACAGCTAATGTATAACAAGATATTTAATAAATGCATTTTGATGATGATTTTTAAATTTCTTTTCCACAGCTTTCTTTATATAACCTTCTTGCTTGAATGAATGTGGATTTATATTTGCAATCAAGTGGTTACCTGCTAGAGATATGGCTAATAATAAGAAATCAGCAATAACAGTAGTGATTGTTGATATAAAATTGGCATACATTTTGAAAATTAATTTAATACATGCTTGGGCTTTTCTTGTTTTCATGTGAGACTGATTCTTGGTTAAGGGTGTCTGTTAGTGACTGTGCCAGAGCAAACTGTAAGGAAATTTTTTGACTTAAAACTAGAGGTGGGCTTCCCTGGTGGCGCAGTGGTTGGGAGTCTGCCTGCCGATGCAGGGGACACGGGTTCGAGCCCTGGTCTGGGAGGATCCCACATGCCGCGGAGCGGCTGGGCCCGTGGGCCACGGTTGCTGAGCCTGCGCGTCTGGAGCCTGTGCTCCGCAACGAGGGAGGCCGCGGTGGTGAGAGGCCTGCGCACCGCGATGAAGAGTGGCCCCCGCTTGCCACAACTAGAGAAGGCCCTCGCACGGAGGCGGAGACCCAACACAGCCATAAATAAATTAAATGAATAAATAGATGGATGAAGCATGACACAAATTAAGAAAAAAAAAAAAAAAAACTAGAGGTACTGGGAATCAGAATAAATCCACAGGTGACGCCTAATTCTTGAAATTGAGAGATCTCCAGATTTGCTGGTAATATGCCAATAAACCCAAAAGATGAAATGCTAGAAGTAATTGACCTGTAGTCCATCCCGAATGAAACAACATGAAAATACAGTACTCTCCGGCCCAAACCTCTAGCCTATTACTATTCCTGGAGAGCAGAGTGCATTGTCTCACTGAGGCAAGGTGCTGGCAGGCAACCAGTTCTCTCTCTTTTTTTGCTCTAAAATGCATTGAATAGGCTGTTGAACTTGTTTATATTATTTGCTTCAGTGGCTTGCCTTGGCAAATTACTCCCTGTCTTTATTGTTAAATTCAGTGTACTGGTAGTGTTTTAATTTTAGTTGGTAGCCCAGTGTTTAACATTTCCACTAGTGTAAACAGTATTGGATAAGTTGATATTCTTTCTGAGAAAGAAGCTTATAAAATTTATCTCATCCTCTATTTGGAATTCTTTTACCCAATACCAAGAAAGCCTTTATTTTTGCATTTAAAGTTATGTTTATTCTATGGGAAACATAATTAATACCTATGAACTTGTCCTTTGCTCTACTGCTGGGCAAGGCATTCTCTTCTTTAGCTCCTTCCAACGCTTAACTGTGAAGTCAGCTTCTCCTCATCATTCTCTGCTCACTAAGCCCTGGAGACACATGTAGACATTCCCCTCCTATTCCACAAGACACCTCATTGATCTTTCCAGTTTTATTGCACCAGTTCTTTGTTTTCCACAGGAATCCCTGCTGGCTTGTCCCTACAGGATTCTGGCTGCATTCTGAATTACCTACGTAGTCTAAATTTCTAAAGCCTGAACTCTGGATTCTGGTAAATTAGAGGGAGAATTTAGCTGCCTGGCCTGTCTGGAAAGGATAATCCATTTCTGTGGTTGGTAGTTTGGTAGTCATTCTGTATTTATCTTTAACATAGTTTCTGTATAATTTGTATAATTTATGCATCTAGAAATAACATCACAGGAACATTTTGCATATATTTAAAAAAATCAAATATTTCTATATGGCAAGGTTTTCTCTGAAAAGCATGCCTTTCCAAAGAAAATGTTGCATTATAACATCTTGTATTGCTCTGACTGCTTGAATTTGGAGTCAGTATTTTATATTCCATCAAACAATCAACTTCTTTTACTTGAATATTCATCTGAAGGATCAGTTAATGTTCAGAGTTCAAATTTCGGCTCAGTCCCTGTCTAGAGCTTCTGGCTTCTTTCTACCTGATTACCTGCTACGTAATTACATCCTCTCTACCAAATGGATGTTTTAGACCGTGAGAAAAGGTTGTCACGTTCTTTTACTTATTGTGTAATTCACATATTGGAGATTATAGACGTTCATAAAGGAAAAGCCCTTTTGCCTTATTCTCTACCTGATGACTTTTCACATAGCTTCTAGAATGCAGGCTCTCAGTGGAAATCTGTTCACCACTCCAATGTCCTTGCTGATAGTTTCCAAACATAGCTATCACAACCTTGGAGCAGTGATTAGAATTTTCAAAGATATCTTTCAAATTGCCTGTTCCTTTCCAGAACTTCTGATAACTTCATCCCAACACTCCTGACACTTTAGTCCCTCCCCTGGAAAATTAGTTTGCTGAATGCAGAATATCGCTGATAGGACTGTTCTGTGCAAGTGAATGACGTGGAGAAAGTAAAAGTGTTGACTACCAGACCTTTGAAATTTAGATGAAGCATTCTGGGAAAAAATAAAAAGCCCATACACACAAATTTTTGCATATACTTTCCTAGGACTCATGAATCTCTTAAAACTCCCTATTACAATTTGGTGTTGATCTTGTCAGCATTAGTGAAAAAAAAATATATATATATATTATATGTGTATATATATAATATATATGAGATTTATATTGTGAAATATATATAGTGAAATATAGTATATGTATATGCATGTAAGTATATATGTATATAAACATGTAATACTTAAACAAAAAGACTCAAGCAATTCATTATGTATCATTAACTCCTTTTTTCAGTTGTCAATATATTATGCATCTCTTCTCATATCAGCAGTTATCCAATGACCTCATAATTTTAATGACTGAATAGTATTACACCATAGGTATATCGGATTACATAGTAAATCCTCTATTTCTAAAAAATGAGATTGCTTATATTTTTCCACTATTCATAGTGATCCTTAGAGTTAAGTGCTTAAATACATTTATGATTGTTGTCTCTGCATAAATTCTTAGAAATGAATTTTAGGACTTTTGATAAGAAATGCCAATCAGTGGACATTTATCTTGCATATTCTAATTCCAACCGATCATAGTATTCTCTCTTAGTAGTAAAGTTTTACATTGGAATAAATATGATTTTTCAGGAATATTCATAATCTTCAAGATTTCTGGTGACAAGTCTTTATGGAGTATACAGGGTTAAATCTGAATGATATTTTTCTGAATTTACCAAGGATCTGTGCTTTTGTAAGCAGCAGTAGATTCTCAAACTCCTCTGAAACAGATCAAACAATTAGTTAGCTCTTACTAGTAGTTGAGATATGTTATGTGGTTGTGTTCTCTCCTGAACACGCCGAGGGTGACAGTTATCTGGCTTCCTGAATTGGCTGAAACATCAATCAACTCACATTTAATTTGAGGCTTTGGGATTATCTACCTTTACTAGACCAGGTTGTTTCATCCATCTTCCTTAACTATGCCCAGCGTCTCCCTGGACTGCAGAGCTATAGCTGCCCTTGTCTCTAAGGCCTTCCTGGATTCTTATATTTGTTATTCATTTTACTACTGGAATTTTTATCTAATTGGTTTGCTTTTTTTTTTAATAGAAGAAAATATTTGTAGCAAAGGGCATGCAACTTAAAAGTACATTTAGTTAGGAAAGATAGAAATAGAAGTTAGTTGAAATGATTTAAGTGAAATATTGTGAACATTTCAATTATATTTTAATCAGAATTTGAAACTGGTATGTGACTATTACCACATCTCCATTATCATTTAGCTATAGCTTTAAAAGGTCAAATATGTTATTTTCTATCTGTTAAAAAAAAAGCTGGGCTTCCCTGGTGACGCAGTGGTTGAGAATCTGCCTGCCGATGCAGGGGACATGGGTTCGAGCCCTGTTCTGGGAAGATCCCACATGCCGCAGAGCAACTAGGCCCATGAGCCACAACTACTGAGCCTGCGCGTCTGGAGCCTGTGCTCCGCAACAAGAGAGGCCATGACAGTGAGAGGCCTGTGCACCGCGGTGAAGAGTGGCCCCCACTTGCCGCACCTGGAGAAAGCCCTTGCACAGAAACAAAGACCCAACACAGCCAAAAATAAAAATAAAATAAAATAAAATAAAAAAGCTGATTTACCACGGATAGAGGAGAAGACTTCTCAGTCATCAAGCTCAATTATTTTCTTCTTATTCAGGATTTGTTGATGTTCTAATGAAGGTAGAAGTTGATTAAAATAGTAGGATTTAACTTATTTTGAAGTTGCAATAAAATCAGTGGTTTTAAATCATTCATTCAATAAATATTGATTAACTTTCTATTTTATGTGCAAGACACTATTCTAGGGCCTTGAACACATCAACAAACAAGATGAAGATACCTTCCCTATAAGAATTTACTTCCTAACAACAGAAGATAGACAATTAGCAATTAATGTAATATTATGTTCTGTGTATATATCGTGTAATGTATATAATGTATATATCATATATATTATAATATAGAATCTGTATATATAATCTATAATGTAGATTCTGTATATGTAAACTATCCAGAATATCATATAGTAGGTTAGAAAGTGATAAGGAAAAAAGAAAAATAGAACTGGGGAAGTAAGATCTGAAGTGCAGAGTAGGAGGGTGGGCAGATTGTAGTATTAAATAAGGTGGACAGTTTACTGAGAGAAGGAAAGAATTGGAAGAAGTGGAGGAGGTAGTCAAGGGTTACCAGGGGCAATAGTGATCCAGGCAGAGGGGACAACCAGAATGGGGGCCCGTAGGTGGGAGTGACTCCACTTAAAAGACAGCAGTGAGGCCAGGGATGGCATGAATGATTAAGAAGGATGACTAAGAAAAGAGTTGTAGGTGATAAATTCAAAGAAGTAAAGGCGTCTTGTTTACATAGACCCTTTTCACTAGTGAAAAACTTTATTACTCTGAGTAAATGGAAGAGACCTTGAAAGGTTTTGGGAAGAAGGTGACATGATCTGACTTAGACATTTAAAAGGATCTGCCAGGCTGCTGTATTAAAAACTGTAAAAGAGAAAAAAGGCAGAAGGGAGACCTCTTAGGAAGTTTGGACCAGGGTGATAGCAGTGGAGGTGTAAGAAGTGGTCTAATTTTGGATGTTTTGTAGGTAGTTGCAATGGGACTTTTTGACAGGTTGTGAAGTGCTAGAAAAAGAGAGAAGACAAACATAACAGAGCAACTGGGATCAAAATATGATCAGTGGAGATGGAGAAGGCCACGTATAACAGGACTGAATAGGGGAAATCAGAAGTTCAGGTGAGGATAAAAAGTTTAAAATATCCATTATACATTCAAGCGGAGATAGTGAGGATGCAGGTAGGTATTGCAGCGTGGAGTTAGGAGAACAGCCTGGACCAAATATATAGCTTCAGCAGGGAGATAATATGTAAAACCACGAGAGAGCATGAGATCACAAAGGCAGTAAATGTAAATAGAGAAAAGATCCAAAAACTGAGACCTGACCCTCTCCAATTTAATCAAGAGGTTGGGGAGAAGAGGGCTACCAGAAAAGGAGACTGAGAAGGACTAAAACAGTGAAGTAGGAGAAAAGACAAAGGATGTGACATCATGGATCACAGGAATGTGCATCAAAGAGAAGGAAGTGATTGGTTGTGTCAATTGATTCTGATAGGCCAAGGAAAGGCAGATTGAGAATTGGCCATTGCATTTAACGATATGGAGATCACTGCTGGTCTTGATGAGAGCTGCTTTAGTGGGTCAGTGGAATTAAAGCCTGACTTAAGTGGATTTAAGAGAGAATGGGTGGAGAAGATTTAGTGTATGTGTAGATAGTTATTTCAAGAAGTTTTGCTACAAAGGGGAGCAAAGAAGTGGGGCAGTAACTGGATGGGAAATGGTGTTGGGAGAAGGTTGTCATTTTCTTAACTGGGAGAGACAAGAGCATATTTATATGAGAAGGATCCAGTGGAGAGTGAACAATTAATGACGTGGCAGAAGGAGAGAATTGCTGGCTCAGTGTCCTTGAGTAAGCAAGACGGGGTAGGGTCTAATACATAAGGGAGGTGAGCATATTGGGAAAATTTTAATATACTGTTTTTACACTACATGATAGTCTCATTATAAATAGTTCAAAGAGTCCAAGATTCAGAGTAGAAGTGGGTGGCATGTGGATAGGTATCTGGGCTTACTGTCACTTATTTCTAGATTATTAATTCTTAACCAGGGGCCATGAGGATAGTGACCATATCTATCTTATTTATTCTGTGTGCCTAGCGCCTAGGATGGGTTCTGGCACATTAAAGATGTGCTTAATAAATATTTTCTAATTGACTGATTAGGTGAAGGAGATGTTTTATTTTCTGTATTTCTTACATTTAGCATAATTTACCCTTATTACTTTTTTCCTCGCAGTTTTATTGAGATATAATTGACATATAACACTGTATAAGTTTAAAATGTATACCCTTATTACTTTTTAAATTAAAAAATGAACATTATTAATCTTAAAGAAATGAATGGAACCAGGAATCTATAATTGGTGATTTCAAGTGAAAAGCAATATTTAAAAAATAAACTACCTTGGGCGACTTGCTAAATACTGTGTAATTCTGAACTGTTGACTGAAAAAAAAAAAAGCACAACGAGAGTTGTGAGTTAAGTTTTATTTGGGGCAAAATGAGGACTGTAGCCCAGGAGACAGCATCTCAGAGAGCTCTGAGGAACTGCTCCAGAGAAGTAAGGCGAAGGTCAGTGTTATATATGATTTTAGTGAAGGCGGTACATGCAGTCAAGCACACATGTCGGCAGAGGCTTGCTGCTAGTCACGAGGAGCAGATGTCTCCATTCATGATTTTAGTGCTTTTCTAGATATGAGGAGATGCAAGAATTTGGGCTCATAAAATCTTCTCCTGAAAATATCTAAATATCTGAAGGCCTGTTCTGCCAGTTTTTCCCAGAGCACAGAGTGCCTCATTCCTGATCTCCACCCTGAATTCCTTTCAGGGTGTGTTGACGGTCAGAGGTTGCAGCAGCTAGTGACTAAATCCTTGCAGAGGCAGATGGCAAATGCCAATTTTTAGATGGCAAAACAAAAATAAAAATAGTATGTATTGGATGCCAATAATGTGGTAGGGTTTTACATTTACGTAGTAAGATATTACAACTAACCCCACTTTATAGATGAGGAAACCAAAGCTTAGAGATGTTAAATATCTTGACAGAAATCACAAGGTGAAGTGAAAGACATGGAGTCGACCAAGGTCTGTCTGACTTCCTGCTCTTCCCTACTTCACAAATCTGTCTTTTGCAATGCTGGTACCCTGCATAAAAATATTACCCAAAAACCTAATGCAACATTTTCTTTGTATCAGATTCATTCCAAGCAGTTTCTTCACCACATAAATTCAGAATTGTTTCCTAGCAGTATTATCTTGGCTTAAAATGTATTTTTAATCAGTAGCCTTTTAAGAAATGTAGAAGCACATTTGAACGAGTTCAGAGGCTTTTCCTCAAATAACAAGGTGCAGCCGGATTGCTTTTTCTGATACGTACCTGTCTTTCCTCCCAGGGGAAGGTGGGAGAAGAGAAGGAGCTTACAGTATGGAAACCCATTTATAGTTTGAGACCCTGGAAAACATTACAAAGCAGAAAGTGAATTATTTGTCCTTTTGTCTAAGTTGGAATTCTAACTGACTTAAAGTACAGAATTTAATTCATTGGATAGGCATCTGGGATTACTTTAGCCATATTCTGATTTTTTAAAAATTTGAAGTATATTAGTAAGCACTGTGAAAATCTTTTCAAATAATATTAAATATATTAAGTAAAACTGAAAGTTTCTTCTTTGTCTCCCTTCTCCTAATGATAAGCATAGTCAAAGCTGACTGTGTCTTTTTTCAAGCCTTTTTCTGTATACAGTAAAAACATTACCTAGGTGTTCTCTGCTTTGGAACATACGTAGGAATCACACTCACTTTTACATCTGCAAAGCATCCCATGTTATGAATGTGTCATTACTCATTTAACTATTTCCCTATGGAAGGACATTTGAAATTCTTTTCAATTTTTCACTGTTACAGATAGTGCTACAATAAGCACCTATGTATTTCCAGAGAATATGTTCCTAGACCTAGAATTACTGGTCAAAAGCATTGGGCATTCAAAAATTTTGACAGATAGTGCCAAATTACTGAAAAAAAAAAGCTGCTCCGCAACGAAGTAGGCAAAAGCTTTCTATCATAGCCCTTTGCCAACACTGAATATCATCAGTCTTGAAATCTGCCGATTTGAGGTGTGTGTGTGTGTGCTTTATTGGTATCTCTGGATTTTAATTTGCATTGCCCTGATTATTAAAGAGGCTGAGCATCTTTTCATCTGTATATCGGCAGTTGGTCTTTCTTTTTTCTATTAAGTATCTGCATAGAATTCAAAATATGCCCAGTTTCTCAGTGATTTCTCCTTTTAGGTTTGACTGAAATACTCCAGAGAGTACCCAAGTTTTACCCAGGAAATAAGAGTACATGTGCAGATCATTATTTTCAAAATGGAAAGTATATTTCTTTTTGTGGATTTTTTTCTTGACTATAAAAGTAAGTCATGATAATGATAAGAAAAACAAGATCCAGGTGTGCAGAAAACCATTTTTAAAAAACTATTAAGAACACAATTAAGAAAAATGTTAAAACCTGTTACAATAACAACCCAGAGGTACCCACTATCAACATTTGGGTGGATATATACACTTTATTTTGTAGCATACCATTTTACAAAAGTGATAAAAGATGATAGTACACATTGTTTTTAAACAATTTAAAGTATTTTAAATTGTAATTTATTTTGTTTATATTGTGAAAATAATGCACACTCATGGTAAAGCACACAAATACCTAGAAAAGTGTAATGTGGAACTCAAAACTTTCCGCTCAACCCTGCTCCTGCACAAGCTAACTTTTTGGTTTGCTAAATTATGTCCTCAACAATTGCCTCATTATTTTTGTGTTCAGACCCATGGAGAAAGCCTATTTAAGCAATAATGAAGTGAAAATTCCCTCAAAATATGCACTGGTATTAATTAATCACAGAATTTTGCTTTTCCTGAAGTATCATGGACAAAATATAGCCATGGGGTAAGAAGACATGATTGGAGTCCCATTTCTGCCGTGTATTAATAGTCTGACATTAAGAACTACTTCACTCCTCCTCAGATGTAAACTGGGATTAGTAACGCATACCCTCCAAGATACTCTGAGGATTAAGTGACATTACTGCCTGACACATGACAAAGTGCCTAATAAATACGTTTGAATTTGAATTATCCAAACTATTCCATATAACTATATTTATCTTATAACTATTTATACAGGAAATAATGTTATTTTCACATCATTTATTTATAACCAAAAGTCTTTGACTTACCACAAAGATGGCAAACAAGACTTTAAGTGTTGTGACATAAAACATAAGAGCTTCACTAGGTCATAACATTTATTATTTTCAAGCACAGGGCATCTAAATTGTTTGGAAATCATTACGTCCTAAAAATTGAGAAGTGTAAATATGAGCAAGCACATAAAACCTACTAGTAGCGTCATTTTTTTTAAAAACATCTTTATTGAAGTATAATTGCTTTACAATGGTGTGTTAGTTTCTGCTTTATAACAAAGTGAATCAGTTATACATATACATATGTTCCCATATCTCTTCCCTCTTGCATCTCCCTCCCTCCCACCCTCCCTATCCCACCCCTCTAGGTGGTCACAAAGCACCGAGCTGATCTCCCTGTGCTATGCGGCTGCTTCCCACTAGCTATCTATTTTACATTTGGTAGTGTATATATGTCCATGACACTCTCTCACCCTGTCACATCTCACCCCTCCCCCTCCCCATATCCTGAAGTCCATTCTCTAGTAGGTCTGTGTCTTTATTCCTGTCTTGCCACTAGGTTCTTCATGGCCTTTTTTTTTTTTTCCCTTAGATTCCATATATATGTGTTAGCATACTGTATTTGTTTTTCTCTTTCTGACTTACTTCACTCTGTATGACAGACTCTAACTCCATCCACCTCATTACAAATACCTCCATTTCATTTCTTTTTATGGCTGAGTAATATTCCATTGTATATATGTGCCACATCTACTTTATCCATTCATCTGATGATGGACACTTAGGTTGCTTCCATGTCCTGGCTATTGTAAATAGAGCTGCAATGAACATTGTGGTACATGACTCTTTTTGAACTATGGTTTTCTCAGGGTATATGCCCAGTAGTGGGATTGCTGGGTCGTATGGTAGTTCTATTTGTAGTTTTTTAAGGAACCTCCATACTGTTCTCCATAGTGGCTGTATCAATTTACATTCCCACCAACAGTGCAAGAGTGTTCCCTTTCCTCCACACCCTCTCCAGCATTTATTGTTTCTAGATTTTTTGATGATGGCCATTCTGACCGGTGTGAGATGATATCTCATTGTAGTTTTGATTTGCATTTCTCTAATGATTAATGATGTTGAGCATTCTTTCATGTGTCTGTTGGCAATCTGTATATCTTCTTTGGAGAAACGTCTATTTAGGTCTTCTGCCCATTTTTGGATTGGGTTGTTCGTTTTTTTGTTATTGAGCTGCATGAGCTGCTTGTAAATCTTGGAGATTAATCCTTTGTCAGTTGCTTTTTTTTTTTACATGACATTTGAGTAGCATATTTAATCATGGTATCTCAATATTCCTGTGAAGAATCTACTGTGGACAGGATAGTCTTTAAATAGAAGGTTTAGACAGAATTATGTCAAAAATTAATACAACCCATATTCATGGCATTTTTCAAAACTACTCCTTTAGGAATTTCTATTCCAGTCTAAATAAAAAGGGAATTAGCTTTTAAAAATATTTTCCCACTACTTACTTTGCTATCCTTTCAACTTGTTTTGGTAATTGTTTTACTGAGGTTATATATATGTATATATATATATTTTACTGAGGATATATATATATATATATATATATACATACACACTGTGTATATATAGTAGTAAAGAGTTTTATGGCTTACTTAAGGGAAACTTCTTTTGAATTCTTGAATTCTTTGAATCTGGCTACTTAATCTGCTCTTAGTTATATTGAGATTGCCTGAAGGAATAATTTTGAGCTGGTGTTTCATATTGTGAAGATGATTCTATTTATAATCTGAGCTAATAGACACTGCATTTTTATGTAGTCTTCATCTCAGAGCCCTATTAAATCGGGGAAGTACCAGAAATGGTTGTCACTTTTTCAATGTAAAAATATAAATATGAAAGAAGGCAAAATGTGCCTTTGATATTGTAGAATATTATTGTAAGTAAGGCCTTACTTTAGACGGCAGTTCAATACATCAGTGAGCCTGCGGATGAATTATGATGTGATCCGGTGGGAAAAAGAAAAATCAAGGGGAACAGAGTGGACAATTTATTTTGAATAGAGTGGGAATGGTATTAACAGCTCAATTAAGTACCAATGGTTTAGAATTAGCTAAAAGTCATTGTCTTCCTGGGACAAATATATTCTAGCTTTTCTAACTTGCTTTATGTTTCACATAAATGCGAACTAAAATGTGTTTGCATCTTTCCTGTTGACAACAGAGCAAGCCAAAAAAGGCTTCATTTGCTGAGTAGAAATGAAGACTCATCCATCTTTGCTTTCTAGAACACTGTCAGGGCACAAATCCTTTAAGTTTCTATATTTAGGCTAATGTAGATACATTTTCACCGGAGAAGTTTGGCCCAACTGTTCTGAATCTTCCGCATTCCTCGCTGTCCTACTTTCTCTCTCCGTCTCCAGCACATGTTCACCAGCTATGTCTTAGGAGGCACCATCACTCCAGAGGTGAATAATGTTTTCTCATCAGTCGCACTGGATTCAGGCCTCTGACAAGAACAGCTATTTGATAGGATGACAGTGGTCAGCTTTTCCTCAAACATAGTTTCTCTGCATTTTTAGTTATATCACGTAATCTCACTTTCTCCACCTCACCTCCTGAAGAAGACTCTTTTTTTTTTTTTTAACCTCTGAAGTTGCTCTTTCAGATCCACCTTCTCTTACCTTTTTCTATCATCTGCTTCCAGAGCTAGACAGCTTTCACAGTCCCTTCCTGTGTTCTCATTCTTTGATTCCAAATCTGCCTGAGCTTTAAATGTAATTCCAAGGTCATTCCCCCACAGAGTGTTGAAGCTCCTGTTTCACACTTGCTAGAACAGGCTAATACCCCTAATCATTTCATCTCCACTCAGAACCCTAGGATAGGCACACTGTTACGTGTTCTCCCAACCCAAGTGTGAACTCTGTAAAAGGATGTTGAAACAGACTTTTAAAAAGTTCCCACTAAGAGAAAATGAAGGCTCCTTCACACCTTATTTCCATAATGCTTTATCTATTTCCCCCCAAATCTTTTAGTCTCCCCCAATACCCAAGTGAATGGTGGGAATTCCTGCTGTTTGTCTCTCTACCACTCAGCTTTCTCTTTCTCTGTTATCCCTGAGTGCTAAATTACAAGTGGAGATAGAGAAATTACACATTAAAAACTGTCATGTGTATCCAGCAATGGCAGAAGTCAGTTTCAAAAGCCCCTGCAGATCCTGATAATAACGATTTCTTTCTAATTCTCGTTGTTCATTGCTAAAATAGAAAGCTGGGAGCAGGATAAAATTGTATTCCCAGAGAAATCTAAACAGTAGCTCTTCATAACAAAGTAAAAATAATGTTCACTGATTTGCAAACTTTATGGGTATATCGTAAAATATTGGGTCACCACTCTGGATCTGGAAACAAAACAAAAATATGTAGATTATTCCAAAAAGAACAGCTCAGAACTCCAAGTTTAAGCTGTAATGTCAATCTGGTCTCAAATGAGACAGATACATGGAAAGAAATCTTCAGAGGGCTTTTTAAGAGTTGCCAAAGAAATACAGAAATTCAATACATAGAAAAAGTGTGGAAAAGCATTCCTATTTATTTTCAATGAAGAATCTAACCTATTCTCATGACATAATGATAAACAACAAGAGAGCCTACGTCCTTGATTTGTGAAGACTTTAGGAAGAACACTATCCTCCAGAATACTGAGAACTCACATTGCTGGGAAAGCCAGTGTTCTGACAAAATCTCTGACCGATCCTCTTGCCCTACATTTTTCATTTATAAGCATGTTGGGCAGAGCGACTCAAATGGAAATTTAATTAAAAGAGAAAAAAGCTACCAGTTTTTCTTCAAATAGGTAAATCATGATTTTATGGAATTTCTGATTAATATCAGTGTATTATATACCAAAATCGTCTCATCACAGGAATTCTACTTCCTGGTGCCCTTAAGCCCATTCCCTTCAGACTCCTGCAGCCGTCTCCAATGGTAATCTGGACAGAAAACCAAACATCTGTTGTAGCATAATACTCATCCTGCATCAGCCAGTGTTAAGGTGAGATATGCTTTGGTGTTTGCAACATAGTTGTCAGCTATGGACTTGGTAGGATAATAAAAGTTAATATTTATTGAGTTCACCATGGACTAGTACACTCATATCTTCTTTAATCCTCAGTAACCTGAAAGGTACAAATTATCATTATCTCTGTACACAGCCATCTACAACCCCCATATCACCCACTCCTTCCCTGAAAATTTTAGCTTTTGTCTTACTGTTACTCTCCCTAACATCATACCTTCATAACCTAATTCTTGGTTATATCAATATCCATGTAAATAAGCCTTTCAGTGGTAGGTTTCTGACTACCTTCTCCAATAGCTTTATCTTTTACTTTCCTCCTGTGTGCATACCATACAACTGTTCATAACCAATAATTGTAACCCTTCCATGATCTCCATTCTCTAACTACCTCCTACCTTACTTGCTTCCTCCCCCTAGTAATATGATTCTGATAATCCTTCAACCCCATTGGGACCCACCATGCATGGATCCCACCACCTTTCCATTCATCTCTTCCTTTCTTCCCAAAATAAACTAGATTCCATGGTCCATCATTGTAATCACTTCCTGAAATTTACCCTCAACTCCCTTTGCCCATCTCTCCTGCTTTATAATACATTCCTGGCATGACCCCACCTCAGGTTCAACCTTACTTTGCCTATTTCAGACCCATTTCCAGCTGAACAGGACTGAAGAAAAATGTACAACTATACTGATTTATTTCTATTGAAATTCATAACTACTAGTTTCAACTGAGTCTAGGTGGTGGTCACTAATCCTATCTTATTTTCCAGGTCCACTAAGTCCCTTCCTATCCAGAAGACATTCTTCTTCTTCTTATAACAAAACTCCAACACCTCCTCCCCCCATCTTTGTGATCAGCTTATGATCTTGTTCACTATTTCACTGAGAAAATAGAAGCAGAAGAGAAATGTCGTAGGCTCTCCTCCATATCTCACCCTTCTATTTGTCACTATGGATGAACTGTGTTGCTATCAAGGCCAGACACTCAACTTGTACACAAGATCTCATTCTTTGTTGCCTATCCAAAGATATTGCTCTGGTATTTACTCTTCTTTCCTGTATCATCAATATCTCCCTCTACTATATCATTTCTATCAGCTTGTAAGTATGCTTTTTTTTCTTTAAAAGTGAAGTCTCTTTTCTCACACATCACCTTTCATCTATGCCTCATTTCTATCCACTCACTTAGCAAAACTCCTTGAAAGAGCTATTTACACTCTGTGGTCTGGCATTGCCCCTACCACTTCACCAAAGCTGCTCATCAAGGTCACAGTAGTGCCCTTTGAGTTTCTAGATATGATTGTAAATTCTCAGCCTTCCGCTTACCTGACCCATCACTGGCTTTGGAGAGAGTTGATTACTCCCTCCTGTGCGCCGCCCTATTTTATTTTATTTATTTTTTAAACTTTCTTTACTTTGCTGCCAAGAAACTACACTCCTCATTTTCCTCTTGCCATGTTTGCTGGCTCTTCTCAGTTTCCTTTGTTGGTTATTCCTCATTTCCCCAGTCACTAAACATTGGGGTGCCCAGGACTCAGTCCTCAGACTCCCTGTCTCCTTTACCTGCAATCTAGAGGCTTTGCATATTATTTGTTCACTGGAAAATGTTTATCTTTAGCTTAAATTCCTTCCATAAATTTCAACTCATACATATAGATAGATAGGTAGAACTACCTATTTGACTTCTCCACTTAAATATATAATAGACATCTCAAAGTTAATTTGACCTAACCTAAACTCCTATTCTTTTTTTAAAATAATTAATTAATTAATTAATTAATTAATTTTTTGGCTGCGTTGGGTCTTTGTTGCTGCACGTGGGCTTCCTCTAGTTGCGGCGAGCGGGGGCTACTCTTCGTTGCAGTGCACAGCCTTCTCACTGCGGTGGCTTCTCTTGTTGCGGAGCACGGGCTCTAGGCACACAGGCTTCAGTAGTTGTGCCACATGGGCTCAGTAGTTGTGGCTTGCGGGCTCTAGAGCGCAGGCTCAGCAGTTGTGGCACACGGGCTTAGTTGCTCCGCGGCATGTGGGATCTTCCCAGACCAGGGCTTGAACCCATGTCCCCTGCATTGGCAGGCGGATTCTTAACCACTGCGCCACCAGGGACGTCCCTAAACTCCTATTCTTATTTATCCCTTGGAAAACTTTTGCAGGCTTTCCCGGCATAAAGCACTAACGCCCTCCTTATAATTGCACAGGTGAGAATCCCTGGAGTCAAGGTTGTCTCCTCTCTTTTCCCTAACCCCAAATCAAGCAAGTCTTTTTTGACTCTACTCCAAAATATATTCAGAATAAACCATGTCTTATCACCTTCACCTGATTCAAGTCCCCATCATTTTTCATCTGGTTTATTGTTAACAGCTTCCTAACTGGCCCCTCTTTCTACCCTTACCCTCACACAGTGTGTTTTCAACACAGCAGCCAGAGTCATCTTTAACCTTATTCATATTGTTCACTTTTCTGCTCAAGACCCTCCAGTGACTTTCTGTTTCACTCAAAGTCCTTACAAGGGGCTACAAATGACAGGACTATCTGCTGCTCTTCTTATGCCTCAATCACCTCACCCATGTCTCTGCCCTCGTCTCCTCCTCTCTCCCTCCCTTGCTCACTCTTTTCCAACATTTTCACCTCCTTGTTATTTCTGGAACAGGCCAGATCCTTTGTGTTTGCCATTTCTTTTTTTCTGGAATTCTCTTCACTGCAGATACTCTCATGGCTCACTTCCTCACCTCCTTCAGGTCTTTGCTCAAATATCACTTCTCAGTGAGGCTTTTCCTAATCACTCTCTAAGATTTGCCAACCTCCTCCTCCATCCTAACACTTCACTCCCTATCCCTTGTGCACTTACCACATGATACAGTGTATATTTTATTTAGTTATTTTCTTGTTACCTATTTATTTTCTTTCTCCCCTTCTTCTCCTATGTCCACTAGAATGAAAGTTCCTCGAAGGTGAGAATTTTTTCTGTGCCTAGAAAAATGCCTGAAACATAGTCGATGTCCCAAAAGTATTTTTTCATAAATGGTTTCCGTTTTAAATAGGACGCTTAGAAAGTGTAAGCCCAAAACCATAGAGCAAGTAAGCTGTACTGCTGAGTCCGGAACCCAGGCACTCTGAGTCCCATGCCTTGCCAAGTACTCTTCACCTAGACCTGTTTACCAGGTGCTGGAGTAGGAGCTGGAGTGGCAATGACTAATCATACCTTGCTTACTTATTAATGGTGAAGCTGGGATAGTTACAGGGGAGAAGTTGTACGTTCAATACAAATTGGAAAATAAAATGGAAACAATGAGAAAAGGCTCTTAGAGCAGTTTTATGAATTCAGAGGCTGAATCTTTTTTTTTTTTCATTCTAATTAAATTCATTTATTTATTTATTTTTAATTTTTTAATAGATCTTTATTGGATTATAATTGCTTCACAAGACTGTGTTAGTTTCTATTGCACAACCAAGCGAATCAGCCATACGCATACACATGTCCCCATATCCCCTCCCTCTTGAGCCTCCCTCCCATCCTCCCTATCCCACCCCTCTAGGTCATCGCCAAGCACCAAGCTCACCTCCCTGTGCTATGCTGCTGCTTCCCACCAGCCAACTATGTTACATTCGGTAGTGTATATATGTGGATGCTACTCTCACTTTGCCCCAGCTTCGCCCTCCCACCCCATGCCCAGAAGCTGAATCTTAACAGATAATTAGGAATAGCCAGAGAAGAAAAGAAGAGGTATTTTAGGTGATAGAAACAGCATTGCAAAGACATGGAGGTATATAGTTGCATTTTATGTTCAGTGCCCTATTAGTGGGATGGAAAAAAATACCATATAGGATTTGATAGAAGGTAAGACTGAGGCAGGAAGAAGAGTCCATATGGTGGAGGCTCTTGGGACCATGCTAAGTATCCTGATAGTGAGTCATGCAGGAGTTTAGCAGGGGGGGTGGGTGTTCCTTGATTACACTTCTGTTTGCGATTGCCCACCCAGTGCCAGGTGTAAAGAGGGAGACCAGGGACTAGACCAGCACAGTGGTCCAGCTCAGTGAAAATGCCTGGGCAAAGACAGCAGTAGTAGGGATGCGACCAAATGGGCAGAACTAAGAAATATTTGGCGGAGGAGTCAGGGCTTAATTAAGTGGAATTAGGAGTAAAGGCAGGGAAGCACTGAGAGTGACTCCAAGTTTCTTGGCTTCTGCAACAGGGATGGTGTTGCTGGACTAAGATATGGAACATGCGAGAGAAGCAGGTCTGGTGGGGTTGACTTCAGGTTCATTGTCTGACACAGTGACTTTGAGATTCCTCAGGGAAATCCAAGTGACGAAATGAGTCTGAAGTCTAAAGAGAGGTCAAGGCTGGAGATGCAGACATAGAGGTCATCTGCATAAAAGTGAAAATCAAACCCTGAGAATGGATCAGACCGCCAAGGCAAGAACGGGGAACAGGGAGCAGTGGGTGGAGAGTGCTGGGGAGCACCAGGTGGGAATGGCTGCTGGAAAGAGGGCTGGATGAAGAGGACCCTGCCATGGCAACCAAGGATCAAAAGTCGGAAAAGTGGAAGATGCTTAGGAGAGTTTGATGCAAGTGACAGAAATAGAAAACTTAAAAAGGGCTGAAAAATTTTGAAGGGAAAGTTTCTTCTGGGAAGGTCAGTTCTAAAGGAATGATGGAAGCAGATGCCTTATGGAAGGAAGAATAGATGAGAGATGACAAATTACAATAATTTTCCAAATTATTGGATATAAAGAGAGAAGTGGAGTAATATCAAGATGGCAGTGCAAAAAGTGCTTTGTTTCATTTTTCAAATGAAATGAGAAGGTGTGTTCTGGGTTGGTATTTATCCTATACACATTGAAATTATCCACTAGTTGCTTATGGCTCCTACTAGATCTGATAGGCAGATTTATCTATTCTGACTCCATGGTGAAATCTATTCCGATCTATTCAGAATCTAGAGTCATCAGTCAGTGTCCAGAGTCATCGTTAAATATTTTTTATATTCTCCTTAGTGTGATTATAGGCTAAAGGGAAGAAAGTAGAAAAGGAATGGCTGAAGAGATGGAAAAATGGCAATTATTCATAGCAAAGGTTAGCAAACTATGGCTGAGAGCCAAATGTGACCTACTACTTCTTTTTGTATGACCCTCAAATAACGGTTTAACGTTTTTTAACGATTGAAAAAATAAAAAGAACATTTCATGACCCATAACAATTTCAGGAAATTCAAATTTCAGCGCCCATATATAAAATTTTATTGGAACACAGACACATCGATTTGTTTACATACTGTCTACAGCTGCTTTTGCATTGCAACAACAGAGTTGAATAGTTGTGACAGAGACCGTATGTCTTGCAAAAGCCTAAAATATTTACTATCTGGTTTATTACAGAAAAAACTTGACCACTGATTTATAGTACAATTCCTGAGAAGAGAGAGGGAGAAGATGGGATCAAGGGCACATGCAGAGGTATTGGCCTTGAACAGGAAAAAGGATGCTTCATCCTACAAAACGGGGAAAGGGTGATAGGATTGTGCAAATATAAACAGTTTTGTAGGGGCTGGAGGAGAAAGAGGAGGGGGTTCGTCCCCACCACATACACCCCACACTCTAAGTGAAATGTGTTAGCTGCCATCGATCATGACATTCTAGAGGAGAAAAACTGTGTCGTATTCATCTCTGTCTTCCCCACAGCTTTCAGCACAGAACCTTTCTTTCAGCCACTCTCACTAAATATTTAATTGAATCCCAGGTGAAACTCTATTATAAGCGCATTCCTAGAAACCTCTGCCTTTAGGGCCTTGCATTTAATTCTCTTACTATCTGAGCCCACATTTATTAAAGTTTGATGTTATGTTTAGTGGTGTAAAGAAAATGGAAGCTGACTTCTTATTCAGTTAATTTCCAGTTCACTAAATGGAGTCCATATAGTCAGAAAGAGTTAATAGTCTTATTAAAATTGGCCTGTTTTCCCCTTTTTTCAGTCGGAATAGTTTTGTATATCAGTAAGGTGTTTTAAGAATAAATACTATACAAGTATAAGTTATTAATACAGATTTTTTTAAAGCTACTAACAATGTAAAAAGAAAATAGGAACCACAGGAAAGTTTAAAAGTTAAGGGGGAAAAATTATTATAGAGTAGCATATATGACGACCCTTAGTTATTTTATTTAGCCAGCATGGTGAGTTTTAAGAGTTTGAATTTTAACACGCTTGGGTATACACTATTCATTCACTGCCATTGTGACAGTTTCTACTGTCTTATACCTGCTCATACAAATATATTGCCAGCCTGGACCTGAAAAGTATTTAAATTTATAATTGCTGATGAAGAGTTATCTGAAAGCACGGACAGTACAGATGACCAGCTTGAGGTTTATTTTCATCATGGCTTAAATATACACTCACACATATACATACAAGAATATTTACATGAATATATAGAAATTCACCCCAATCAGCTCTCTCTCGTTTACTTAAAAAGTAACAGCATGACAGTGGTAATCATATTACAATATATAAATATATCAAACCAACACGTTGTACACTTTAAACTTTCACAATGTTATGTGCCAATTATAAGTCAACAAATAAATAAGCACCAAAATAAAAAAAAAAGTAACAGCATGTTTGTGAAAGTGTCTATTTTACCTATTAATCTGTTGTGAATGTGAAAATTAATTTTGCAAACACTCAGTTATCTAATGTTCTTTAGCCCCCCAATAAATCTTTCCATCTCCAAAGGGAGCTATACATGTGACGACCTATAAAGATATTCATCTTGGCATGATCACCCTTATAGTAATCTTCTAGTAAGGCATAGATTGCTGAAAAGAATACTCTGAAGTGACTGATGATAGTGTTATAATGCCCAGTGACAGAGAACATATCTATACATTCAAAGTAATAGTAACTAGGCACATTTACACACTCCCAGGCTCCCGCCTCTAATCTAGAAACTTGTCTAACAGATGTAAAGTACAGCACAAACCTGCAGTAAAATGATGTGTCAGGAGCTTTGGGGGAGAAAAAGAGAGAGAGAGAGAGAGAGGGAGAGAGGACATGTGCAAAGGGAAAAAAAAAGCAAAATATTTTGCCTATTAATCAGTTCATATGGGATATGAGAATTGGAAAATGGGAGTTTTTGTTTCTTCTTTCCAACTGCATTATTTTTCAACAAATACAAAATTTTGGTTCTTTGCCACTTTCTTCAATAAATCACTCTGGTACCAGAAGAAAATCCCCAAACAAAGCAGTGCATGGTCTGTGAAGGTGACAGAAACAGCAATAAAAATAGTCCATTTAACTGTTGATCTCTATTGATAGAGGTGTACCTATAAGATCACTTGTTCTAAATGGTATCAAACTCCTCATAGGTAAAGGCTAGGAGAAACAGGATATGGTTGCAGCTGAACATGCTTTTCATTAAGTATCTTACTTTAGGCTTTCTATCTGAACAACATTTAAATGCATTAGACCAGGATAAATGTTGGGAAGCTGACATTTTTTAAAAAAATGAACAAAACATAATTTATTAGCAGACTAGTCTCTGGAAGGAGTCCCAGTTATTTACAAGTAAAGAAAAGGGATGTATAATAGAACTAATAGTTGTACTAATGAGCAAAATCAGGTTCTATTGTCACCATTTAGTTTTGACACATTAGAATTTAAGGGAATATAGCTAAATTGTGATCTATAAGAATAGGAAAAACGTTAAATTTGCATTTTAAGCTATCTTTCTAGTCTCCTATTTGTCCCATATTATGGAATTACTCTGCATGTGATACTTTTTCAAACCTAATATCATTTTTTATTCATCCTTATCCAAGGACAAAAGGTTATAGTTAGGTCCTACTTCTTGTCTTAGAGAGCTCACAAACTATTATTTTATCTGGAAATTTCCTCCTTGGTAAATGATGGGATCAATGGACTTCTTCCCTAAAAATATATTTTTAATAGGAGTGTCAATTTTATATAGTATACATATACTCCCAGGAGCAGAGGAAGTTGCTTAGTGACTTCTGTAAAGCTTTTCTGAAAATGACCCATGGTACTGGTCTATGTAGTAAGAGAATCAGGGAGCTAGGACTGCTTTTTAGCACTCACCTCAACCATACTTTTCATAATACCTGTGAACAATCCTTATATGCCCATCCCTTTCCTGCATCTTTGTCTATCATGTTATTCTATAGCCAACCCAAGCTGTATGCTATCTTTTCTCTCTACCCTTAAGCCATGTGGTTCTCACTGAGTGATTCCGTCCATGCCCCGCAGACTCTGCATCTCCTGTGACAGTGTCTACCCAAACCACCCGAAGCCTGAGCTTGAGTTATTCAAATCATTCTGTTTTTGATAAGAAGAAAAGCAACACAGTAATCAGGTGATAAAGTACTATTTAAAAGCAAAGCTCAAAATATCTGTGTATAATTTGGTTAACTACTTGATCAGATATGAAATGCAGGTCCGTATGGCAAACCAGACTTTTTCCCGTTATGCGCTTGGCTTGCAGATCTACTCTGTTAGTGATTTGTCTTTAATCTCTAAACTGTTTATTTCACTGGTGTTTGTGATATGGTTTGGCTCACTGAAGCTTAAACCTTTGAGGGGTAAAAAAATGCTATTATTTTTATATTTAGTTATAGCTGTCCACTTTCTCACAGTGCATTTAGGAACAGGAAACATCCCCTTAAACACTATCCATTTATTGAACATATAAAAGGAAAGACTTTAATTCCTTATAGTAGTTACGAAGGGCTACCACTTGTCAAATACATTTCTGCAGTTAAGTAATAAAAAGCCAGAGTGTTTGAGCGAAAAGTGTACTAGTCTAAGCTAAGAAAGTGGCTACTTGAAATATTTATGCCTTACTTTTCCCACCAGTAAAACTTCTTCCTTGCATGGCTAGTTAAGGATGAAAAAAAATATTTAAAACACCTCAGGAGATAATTCAAGTCCATCAAAAGATTGAATAAATTCAAGTTACCCAGCAAAACCCACCCAAAGGCCATATGAAATTGGACTCATAAAGGGAGAATGGTTGAAGTGCTTTTTTTCTTCCTCTCCAAGAATGATTTCTTACTTTTCCAATTCAGTAATGATTCTTCTGTTTATTCTGTGCTCTTGACATTCAACAAAAAGTCATTTCAGTCTTGGCAATATATTCACCGAAACCGAAAATGAACTGTTCATTTGGGTTTCATTCTCTCTGCAAATATTATAAAATTACATTTATTCTCTCTTCTATAAATTTAACACCAATATTTATAAAATTCTTGCAATACAGGCCACATTATATTCTCTTTTGTCCTATGAAATTCTCCACAACTAAACTGAAATCTTACTATTTTCCATAGCACAGTATGTCCCTTGCCTCAAGAGGAAAGAATAGACAGTTGTGATAGACAAAAACTGAGTAAGAAATTTCTACTTTGTAAACCCTTTTTCCTTCTGGTCCATCTGCTGTAGATTTGATGCGGGAGGGTGTTCTCATCATCAATCAATGTCTCAATAAGTATTTCTTATGTTAATGGCCATTAAAGTCTAGTGAACTTAATGCTGAAAAAATACAAATACAAAGCTCTTCTATATGTAGTATTAGTGTGTGGACATTTTAGTCTATCTAGCATACTTTTATTTAACACATGTCATGAATTGACAGAAAGCTTCTGTTTACAGAAATAGCATTCTTAAAATAGCTTACATATTGGCAGACATGTTGATCCAAAATGTGAAATGTTTGTGAAGGCCCATTAGCAAAGCCTGAATACCTCTTGATGTGCAAGTGTCTGTACCCTAAAAGAAACCTACCTCTGACTTCAAAGGGACTATGTTAGACAAATAAGTACATGCAAAATCACAGGCACTGCTCTTGGACATGGGAACAGCTGAAGCACGTCTCTTCTGTATTTGGAAGAAAAGGAGGGAAGGGAGAAAAGTTGTTGGCAAAGAGGGTAATAATGATGATTGGTACTTGAGGAAAAGGTCCAAGACGTTTTATCAGTTGGAGGAATTTTTAACAAGGCTGAAAATGTGTTACCAGCTGTGGAACAGCTACCAGAGGAGAAAAATTGCAAGCTATCCTGTCTGATCCAATTCTCATAACCCTGTTGTGACGGGTGGGAGGAGGAAGTGTGTGCAATATCTCCAGCTTTTCATTTGTTTTTTATTGAGACAAGCTCAGAAAACACAAACTGGAAGCTGGTGTTAAACAATAATTCTGTCCTCTGAATAACAACCTGCATGTTGCCAGCATTATCAAACATTATAAAGACAGCTATCTGAAAGCTTGTGTACACCTTATGTCTATATTCTAGAAACATTTTTGCAAGAACTTGTGCAACAGCATTGAGCGTCTCTGGTGTGAAAGGCTTGTGGTAGGCACTAAAGATATAAATATGAATAATGTGGAGCCTTTATCTTTGAGATCCCAGTTTATTGGCATCTTTCTAGAAATGTAGACACATTAATACAGTATGATGTTATAACGTGGATACTAGAGTACTAAACAAAGACACATGAAAGAGAGAGAAAGGAATGGCCTTTTCTCTCCGTGTGCAAAGGATATGGAGATAGGTTTTAAAGGGAGGGCAATTTTGAGCTAAGTCTTAAAGGGGAGGCAAGAGTTGATTGATGGAGGAAATAAGAGTATAAGAAATCAGAGGACCATCTCACAGTTAATACTGGCCTGTGGACCGAGAATGGGCTTCTAGTCCAGACTCTCCTATTTATAGCTAAAGATTTATGGGTCATTACAGATTAAAAGTTGCCCCTCATATTGTTGCCTGGGAAACACTCTCCAACTATGTTATGATTGGTTCTTTTCCAGTATACAATTAATAACTATAACAAAACTGACAATAGTATATTTAGGTTCAGAAGTTTCAGCATCATTTCTCTCTGGGATAGCAAGAAAGCAAGAGTTACACTCCTGGACGTTTGCTTTGCAGGCACTCTCCAAGCATAAGGAAAATTTAGTATGAATACATCAATATTTTCCCAATTAGATGTTTTTACCTCAGGCTTCCCAATTTTTCTGCTGTTAAATTTCAACCGGAACTACATAATGCCCAGCTATAGATTTTTTTTTTTTTTTAATTCTCAAGGTCTTCTTCCAGTTTTAAACATGTATCTCTTACTTCTAGTGCCCTTACCATTTTTTGTGAAAATACAATCTCTCTCCTCCAGGCAAGTAAAATAATCTATCATAATGTAGGGCTCAGCAGCTGGGTCAGAAGTAGGGTTACTCTATTCACTGAGACCTTCTTGAGCCACCTCCAGTCACCCCTTCTCGTCCGCTGCCACTGAGAGAAGGCATGGGAGTAGATATGTGAATCTCTTTGCAGTACCTCAAAAGTGAATTTAGTAAAGCAGTGCAGTATGTAGTTGCCTAAAGAAAATGTTGAAAAGGAATCTGTTCATCAATCAAAAGAAATCACATCTTTAACAAACCTGGTAGACAGGATGGCATCGTGTCCAATCCAGCCTAAGGGTGGAGTGTGGAGGCAGAGTTCAATTTCCTACATATCTAAAGGCTTAAACTTACAGCAGTTGAAATTGTTTGAACAATATCCTTATTTGAAGAACCTAGGGGCAAGACGGGAATAAAGATGCAGACCTACTAGAGAATGGACTTGAGGATACGGGGAGGGGGAAGGGTAAGCTGGGACAAAGTGAGAGAGTGGCATGGACATATATACACTACCAAACGTAAAATAGATAGCTAGTGGGAAGCAGCTGCACAGCACAGGGAGATCAGCTCGGTGCTTTGTGACCACCTAGAGGGGTGGGATAGGGAAGGTGGGAGGGAGGGAGACGCAAGAGGGAAGAGATATGGGGACATATGTATATGTATAACTGATTCACTTTGTTATAAAGCAGAAACTAACACACCATTGTAAAGCTATTATACTACAATAAAGATGTTAAAAAATATATATATATATCCTTATTTTTAAGTGCCTTTCTTACCATTAAATTAATTTAACATAATTAATTTTAATATAAAAGTTCTACTGTTATTAATTTTACATTGTATCAGTAGCAGGAAACAGAACACTTGTAAAATATAGAAAAAGCCAAAGTCAAAAATCAAAATCACCTATTACCTAACGTCCAAAAGATAACTATTTTCTATGATTTTGATTCTACTTTTCTAATTATTTTATGCTTATATATACTTAAAATATTGAGCTCGTAGTGTGTATATTGCTTTAAACTCACACATAGTCCCTTAATTCCTTTAATTCCTCTCCAGTCTTCTTCTATACATATTAGTTGTAATCATGTTTCTTTATATTTCTGGGAAATTTCTTCACTAATTATTATTTTTTAAACATATGTATTGTTTTTACATAGTCAAAATACTGATTTCAATGGCTATCTGATATTCTACTACATTGATAAATATATATTAAGTATATTTAGGTAATTTAAAGTTTTAATTATTGTGTGATTTGTTGAAATAGCTTTGCATTTAAAAACCTCATTCTTCTTGTAGCCCATTAAACCATAAATTTATTGCTGCCACCGGGTTCCACAGTGGCCATAGAATATAGTAAATTAAAGTAAAGGGAAAATGGAATAATGTAGCCATAGGTGTCCTAGGTCAAAGAAATACTGTATAAATAAAATGTAATAAGCATATGTAGACAACCTTAAAGTCACCTCAATGTGAATGGCTGGGAAACAGTAGCAATATAATGCCCAATTTTGTCTCAGCCATCATAATTGCATGTTCCATAGATAACTATCAGTAATTAAAGAGGCAAAGATCCAAATCTTGCTTTGGCTTCGAAAGAGTAGCAAGAGCTGTGGTATCCCCAGTTGTCGGCTAAAGTTATCAGGAGTTATAGTATTCAGATAAAATGTATTTACCGTTCTGTCTATTCTTAATCCCATGTAAGAAATTCTTAGAATATCTAGAGTTTAAATGAGACTGTGATCAAAACTTGTTTTTACTGTTTATTTACAAGGCAAATGGCCTTTCTTCAATGGCATGTTGATGTTCTAAACTAAGACAAGTGTGACTAAGACAAGGTTCTTTAGCCTAACGACCGAATTAAATAACACCACCTTCCAATACGAAGAAACACATATGCACTATGATCATATGTGTACGTAACAATCATATACCAGTATAATAAGGGTGTATAATTTCCTTCCCTCCAGAGATAAAAATTAGAGCCAAACATGCTTGGATCATGGTTTCATGTAATAGTGCTCTTTGATAAAAACAGACGTGAATAATGAATACTAAACAGGAAGCTGACTATATGAACAAGGAAGAAAATGCACGCCTCGTTTCAAAGAAGCCAGTCACTAGCATTAATAGCAAGCCACGGGACTAAGCTCGTTAAAAAATTTGCCTAAAGGAGAAATCTAATTTGTTTCTTGTATTTCTTCATGTCGTATGCTTAATATAAAGCATAGAGGTGGATTTTGTGATCTGGATCATGATTTTAATCTGCATAGAACACTTTAATATAGTTTCCTTATCTGAGTACCACAATTAAGATCAATTGATGGTATTCCAGATTTGAAGTTTGATTGTGAAGTTGTTTTTCTTTCTTTACCTTTAATCAGGCCAGTGAGAGAAATTCTGTTCTCTTAAAAGTTAGCTGTGATGGAGGGAATTGTTTATCTAGGTAATCGATTTTGTCTATGAGCTCCTCTGCCAGGTATTGAGCACTCAGAGGTCAAGAAGGAATCTTTGTGTCCTTAGAACCATGTACTTTTGCCAGGTGCATGGTAGGCACTCAATATTTACCACTGAGTGGCTGCATATCTGATATTCCTCTTGTATTTTTCTTTCTTTTTTAATGTATTATTATCTTTAATTAAGTACAAAGACTTTCCCAATCATGTCACCTAGAGATCATTTTATCCACTGCTCTGTTTGGCCGCCAGTCTCTTGTCTCTCTTCTCAGCAATGGTAAGGCAGATACCCCTTCCCAGGGGAAGAGAGATCCATGGTTTGTTGTTTTTGCCAATAATGAAAACGTTGGAGAGCCAGATGGCAAAGCTGTTGCCACTGGCATCTTTCACATGAACTATATCAAAAGAAACAGAATGTCTTTTCTGGTTGGTGATCACACCAATTCTTCCCAGGTTAACATCTCCAGTCACCATGCTCAGGTTACCAGTGTCAAATTTGACAAAATCATTAATCTTGCCAGTCTCCAAATCAATTTGAATGGTGTCATTTACCTTGACGAGGGGATCAGGGTAGCTGATGGGATGAACACCATGGGTCACCAGATGAGGGATTCCTTTTGTGCCCACAAAGATCTTTCTCAGTTTGCACAACTTATACTTGGCCTCCTCAGGTGTAATATGATGAATAGCAAAGCGATCCTTGGTGTCATGGATCAGACGAAAATTCTCTCCAGTCTTGTCAATACTGATGACATCCATAAAACCATCAGGGTAGGTTATATCAGTGCGAACCTTGCCATCAATCTTAATGAAACCCTGCATGCAGATCTTTACTTCATCTTCTGTTAAGGCATACTTATGTCTGTTCCTTAGGAAAATGATTAGGGGGAGACAGTCCTTCAGCTTGTGGGGACTTGTAGACAGACAAGGAGCAAACACACTAGTCAGTTTATCCAGCATCCAATGCTTTGGAGTTTCTACACAATTCAGGTGCTTCTTGGGACCACAAGCCATGGCAGCACTAGGCACGAAAAGAGTTCCTCTTATATTTCTATCCCTGGTTACTGGTACCATCATCCATACTGTCTCCCAAATTAGAAATCCTAGATTCAGGGTTCCCCCTCACACCCACTTAAGTACCTGTTGATTTATTTCCTTAATATCTTTACTCTCCATCCCCAGGGCTGCCACTGTTTTCATTCAGAGCTTTATAACTTTTTTCTAGGATATTTCAACTGTCTCATTTGGTCTCCTTTCTTCGAGACCCTCTCTCTAATTCATTCTCCTGAGTTACCTAATAAAACACAGTTGTAGTCAAGCCACTTAAACATCCCCTATAAGTGCAAATTGATTCGTAGTTGAACTCCAAACAACCCAGCATTACAAATGCACAATCCCATATCAAGATCAAATAACGTTACCATTTTCACAGTGAAATTTTTAGTTTCTTTCACATATACATTAGTCATGCCTCAGAATCTGTATATATTATAGCTCTTCTTCCCAGAATACTCTTTTCCTTTTCCACAAAAGAACTCCTACTCATCCCTTAAGATTTATTTTCCATGTCACCTCCTCTATGAAGCCCACTGTGACTACCTTAAGTAACGTGATACCAGTAGAGCCACACTGCATTAAAGCCATACTACCTGGATTTGGATACTGACTCTGTCACCTTGGCAAGTCACTTAACCAGTCTATGCCTTAGTTGTCTCATCAATGAAATGGAGATGGTAAAAGTAATTACCACATAGGCTTGTTGCAATGGTTATGTGAATCAATTAATACATGTAAAGTAAAACACTTCAGTCTTGGTTAAATGTTTGATAACTGTTAGCTATTTTTATATAGTTTATTCACTCCTGTCTTTATGTTCTTATATAATTTTCAGTTAGAGAATGTATCCCATTATGCTGTATCTATCTCTTTATATAGGTCCCTACCTCTAGATGGAAAGCCACTTAGCTTGAAGACTGTGACTTATTCATCTCTTTAACCTGTCAGAGTACCAAACCAGATTCTGAGCATATAGTATTCAGTGAATGTAAAATGAATAAATGTGTGAGTGAATGAATGAATGAATGAATGAAAAAACTCAGGTAAATAATATGCCAAAACTGTTTCTGTATGTGTCTGTTACACAAATCAAAGTAGATTCAATCTATTAGCCAAGTATCTATAGACTTGTATTGGTGAAATAAAATATAGGAAACTCTTTCTTGTGCCTTGAACCCCAAAGCAGTGTCATAGCCCTTTTAGTTATGATGTAACCTTCCCATTGACATGGAAAAGCCACTGGTCCTATTAAATTATTATTTTTTTCTTTTTTACCTGCTCAGTTCACGTTTGCTTTTGCATATGCTGTTTGACTCCATATTTTTGGTCCCAGGTTAGACATCTAATTCATTAATAAGAAGAAATCATTATAATCAACTCTGATGGTCACTAAGAAATAAATGTATCCTTTGTGTTCTCAGAGAGGAGGTTTGCTTCATTTACTCTTTTCTCTTGATAAATGCTGTTTTCTAATGCCTTTGTGGTGATAAAGAGAATGAAGGGTGGGGGGGAAACCTAGATACTTTCTTCTCTGGGTCACTTTGCATAAAGACTTCTTTACAGCCATGTTCAGATGATTTATGTACATATTGTATATGCAGCAGCAGCAGTTATAGAGCTTTTCCTACCATTTAACCTTCATCATTCTTAGTGGCCGTTCACTGGCTGCTTAACTTAACATCTGCTACTTTGGTAGTCTAATATCCAGATAGAATGAAGAATCAGAAAAATAAAACTCCAGTAGGCTTGTTTACTTCGATAGGTAATGGTGTGTGGTTTTGCGGGGTGGGGTGTGTTTTGTCTTAGTTTGCATTATCCAAAATTATCTATTTTTTTAATCTTTGCAGAATCAAGACATGTTTGTCTTTTCCCAACTTAGGAATCAGACAGCAGAAAGAAACATAAATGGTCTCCTCTATGTACTCTATTTAAGGAAGGTCTTGTTGTTTTATAGTCTTTTGCAGCTTCCCGAACACAACATTAACAATATTTGATATTAACAAATTTTCACAATATTTGAAAGTAGACAAACTGAGGCCAATACGAATCAAAATACCCGTACAATTACTAAATCTGTCTAACTAAACTAGTTAAATGCTCTCTAGTTGTCATATATAATTGGTAACTGAATCATAAAACCATTGACTTTTAAGGCTATAAATGAGACCAGAGCTTGGCTTATCCAACCAATATAAAATTCCTTCTTTTTGATGAATTCCTTTCTCCTCATTCCTCAATTGTCACCTTTAGTTCAGGCTTTCATCATATCTTCTTAACTCCTCTTCCTCAGCCTCTGTGCTGCCTTGGTGCTCTACGAGTCTAGACACGTCTCAACTGCCAAAGTTGCTTTCTTTATTCATCACTTTGACTATACCGCTTTTCCTATGCCTTGGTCACTTCCCAACATCTCATATGTTGCAAAAATCTCCTCACTTCAAGCTTCATTGCACTCCAAGAAGGGGCACCAGACCTCCTTTTCTCCTTCAACCTCCCAACACATGCCTAAATCTCCTGTCACCCAAAAAACTTCCTCAAAGTCCTCTCATTGTAGTTAGTAAAGCTCTTGCCCCTGTTTCTGGGCTTTTCCCAAAGTACCATTACTGGGAATTCCCTTTTCTCCTGGCTAGTGAGGCAATCTCTTCCCTATTCGTTCAGAAACCCCATTCCTGCAATACAATCTTCTTAGATAAATCAGTCCTTATGTGCTTTGGACACACCCTGAATTTTTTTTTTTTTTTTTTTTTTTTTTGCTTCTTTCTCTGCCCTCCTAGGTTGTATTTTCTCTTAATGCATCCATTAAATTCATCCATTTCACTGAATATATGTATCAGACAGTCCTTTCATGTACTTTTAGGTTTATTATGTTGTCTCTGTCATACACATGTAAATAGGTTCCAGTTATCAATTGCTGAGTAACTACCACAACACTTAGTGTCTAAAACAGCAACCATTTTATTACATCTTATGAATTCTGTGGGACAAGAATTTGAGAAAAACTCAGCTCAGTGATTCTCCACATAGTGACAACTAGGATCACTTCATGATATCCGTTTGGTGGATGGGTAGGTTTGGAGGGTCCAAGATGGCTTTACATACATGTTAGGCATCAGGAATGGCCAGAACCCTGGGCTCGGTTTGGACTGTTTGAACAAAGTGCCTATATGTGGCTTCTCCAAGGCAGTCTTAGGGTAATTAATCCTCTTACATGGCAACTCAAGGCTCCTGGAAGACTCAAGAGGCTCCAAGAGGCCCAAGTAGAAGCTTTAAAGTTTCTTAGGACCTAACCTTGGAATTTCTAAAACATCACCTCTGCAGCCTCTATTGGATTAAGCAAATCATTATGACTAGCTTAGAGTAAAGGCAAGTGAAATTAGATTCAACCTCTTGATGAGAAGGATAGCATAGGAATATGTAGCCATTATATGTAATATATAGATATAGAGATAGAGATTAGATATAGATATAGATATATGGATATGACATTTGATAAATGACTTTAATTATAGTAATGATTTTCTGATTTTAGGAAGCAATATTGAAAAGAAATTGTATTGATTGTACCTATAATGCATGTTGTCAACAAAATATTCAAACTTTTGGAAACATTATCTCTACTTTACCACCCTCCCGTAACTTGCTCAGCACTTTTTTTTTTTAACCTAGATAGACTACAATCTTCTTGGGTACAGTGTATATTTCATTTTTTATATGCCTAGCAACTATCTCAGAGCTTGGTACACAGTAAACTCTCAATAAATGTTTGCTGAATTGAATTGAATTAGTCCTGGATTTTGAGGCTGACATGGCCAACTTAATGACTTCTCTGAACATACCGTAAAGAAGGATAAAGGTAGCAAGAAAATCCAGCCTTATCAAGGGTAAATCCAACAGGAGGTACTGATATATATATATTAATATATATATTATATATTAATATATATATGCCAACTAATACAGTTCTAGAAAACACAGGTGATGGTATCAGTTAATCTTTTCCATCTTCCTTCATGCAGTAGAAATTTCAAGAGACCATCCATTTAGCATGTCTATACCCAAATTACTGCATGAGCTAGATAGCAAACATTCTGGATTACTTCTGACAAGCTTTAGTTATTTTGGAGAAAAGGGGGGCAAACAAAATGATTCTATTATGCCTCTTTGTCATTAGAGAAAAGCCAAGCTAATAAGAGTCAATAATAAGAATTGACATATCTTTTTGAATTCACAGCTTTTAATATACAAAGTAAATTAAAACGTCCTTTTAATCTTGGATGGAATTTCCTTCTTTAAGCTGTGATCTTGTGTTTCTCTGTTAATTTCAAATTTAAAGAACTCTTGGCTGATGAAACTGTTGTATAAGCAGAGGCACTGTTGTTCATTGTGTAATGTGAGAATCAGAAACTCTGCTGCAATTCTCTTGTCATGTCGCTGACAGACTTCCAGAATTTTGATTGGAAGGATGGGTATACTTTATAATTTGTTTTAATCCTGAGGCAATTTTATGAGATTTGTTTCAAATTACTTACTAAATTCATTTCTTTTTTTTTCTGTATGTATTAGGAAAAAACTGCCTCTTGTTTCTAAAAGTCCTATCTACTTATTATATTTGTTTGTCTTGGCTATTAGGATAATGCATTTAAAAATTCTTTTAAATAATCATTAGAATTTTACATCATTTCTTCTCACTTTACTAATATTAGTGGACAATGCTTGAATAAAGCCAATTTAGGGAATTGAAGTATAAAAATATTGCTATATATTTCCATGACATGCCTTCCAAAAATTTTTCTGTTCCTGTTTTGCAGACTTGACAAATAAGGCATAAGATGATAGAATAACTCACCAAGGTCATTTAAGATAATAGTAGACCTGGGAAGCTTATTACTGTTTCATGATCATTTTGTCTCTTTCTAGGTCTTTCCAACTCTGTTGTCCACCTTTAAATACCTTTTTCAACATTAATGAATTTAATAAGCTTTTACATTTAATACATTGTTTACAGACTATAGTCTTTCCATTGGAGACATTATTTTACTAATTTGTTTTAATTGCTAGCTATTTCTATATCCCTTGTATTTATTTATAGTTCTTTCTTACTGTAAATTATTTCTTTACATACATTCATACAAAATTCACATATATGGATTTTTATTTCTAATTTCACACCCATTGCCCCTCCCTATCCCAAGAATTTGGAAGTAACAGTTTTCTACTGATTCTTTCCTTCCATTTGGCAACCATTTTATTTCACTGTTTTTGAAGTGATGCAGTAAGAGAAAAATGGCTGCCTTTTGTTTATTTCCTTGTACATTAACATGATGACATCATCAAAGATATTAGCTAGAATGTACATATCTTTAAGAACCCAGAGGTACACTATAAGCCAGAAACACTCTGTTTTCCTTTTCCTCTTAATGCCCCAAGGTTTTGCAGCTTTAGCGTAGCTCTTGTGTGCAGGGGGAAAAAGGAACATGAGCATTTTGGAACAAATGCATTAAAATGGTGGCATTTAAAACATATCTGAATATTTTTTTCAATGTTAAGAAAAATTCATGAAAAGGCATTTATTTAAGTCATGAAACATTCTAAATAAATGCTACCACTACAAAAAATATTATAAAGAATGATGTTAAATCATTATATTTAGAGACTGGCTAAAATATTTAGCCACATGTGCCTATTCTGGCTTTAAATTATTTTTTAAAATTTCCATTGACACAAAATTTTGTTATAATTATTTCCAAAAAATAACTTCTCATTAATGGAAGGTTTAAGCAGGTATATAGATTTACTATTTTTAAGATTACTGTATTACTTACAAACACTATTAAAATGTACTATATATCTAACTGTACAGAAAATGTATTTTCTGATCTTCATTTATGATGCTTCTGACTTTTCTTTCTGTGCTCTTTGTTGCACATTGCATGTACTTGTCATAGGATTTCCATTGAGATTAACAAGCAACAAGCTTTCAGTTACAAATTCAATTTAGATTACTAAAGAGATAAGAAGTTTATTTTTTTCATCAACTTCCAATTATTAAATAGCTTTTTCATTTGGAAATACACAATCCATTCTCAAATTTTGAGAAATAATTTTAGGTAATTATTTTAAAATATATTTCAGAAAGATAATCTGACTATACCTATGTGTGTGTATGTATATGTATTAATTCAATATTTATATAGCAGAAAATTCCTGTAAATGTTGAGTAGTCAGCTCTGAAACTACTTGTTAACACTGAAATCAGATAAGGTAAACCATATGCTTTATTGAGGTAAGCGGTCTAAAATAAGTTACTGAGATTTTAAGAATTAATATGAACCACATGTCCTTTAGATCTTTACATTGAAATCTTCATTGTTCTTTTAAGTCAGCTGTTCTAGGGATGTGTCATATTTTGAGAAGATAAATTAATCATCTACTTCACTTATATACATCAATAAAAGAGACTCACCCTCTCATCTACTTTATCAAAAATAATTAGAACATCTGTATTTTTATTCATATATTGTATCTTATTTTTATTTATATATTGTATCTATTAGTGATTGAGATTTTCATTGAGGAGAGTTTTAGGGAAACAGCCACTTATCCTTTTAGAAAGCAACCTCCTCCAATAAAAAGAAACACCAGCAATCTAAAGGTTAAAACATACTGTCAAATCATTCAGTTAAGCAAGGCTCTTTAATAACATTTGTACAACAGTACTTTCAGAAAGCAGAAGGTAGGAAATAGCTCTTTGCTAGTTCCCCTTCCTTAAATTATTATCCAGCCTCCTATTGAAAAAAAATCTAGTGAACTTCTTTTGAATGCCTGCTCAAACGCTTTCTATAATAAAAAAAAAAAAATCTTGTGAAGGGATTTCCATAAGTTGTGCTGCATTAATGACTTAGAGCAGCTTCCTAATCTGTTATTCCTTCCTCCTAGCAGACCTCAGCTGATAAAAATATCCATACACACAGTGAAGTCAGTGGCATGCCTGGCTTTCTCAGACAAAACTCCCATGTGATCACATATAGGCAGCCTCAGTGAGGCTGATGCCGTGCGGCAAGCAGTAGGTAATGAGTCTTTGTGCAGAGGGAAGCTCTTGTCGCTGAACAATAAAGCATACGGTACCAGCAATAAAACACAGGGCTGGCAAATTTCAGAAGATTCCGCTGAACCAGGAAGAACAGTGCCTTCGGTGATGCTGACACACATTATAAAATGATAATCAATTTATTTTGGATTCTAATGAATAAAGAGTGCAAGGACTAAGACTACAGCTATTTGAACAGGTCAGTGATTTTATAAATTACTCCAACACTTCCTTGTGTTTGATTGGATTTAAATTAGGATGGTCTGATGTGTGTTTTGCCTTAAACAAAAACTTTGCAAGATATTTACAATGTGTAATATGAAGGATGCACTTGAATTGACCCAATTCAATTAAATGGCTGATGTAGTCAGATGTGATAGAGAAACGTTTATATGATTATAGTAAACTGAAAAGTTATTTATTCTATTTAAAAATTTATGGGTTAAAAATCATTCAATAATTTCTAATCTTCTATGATTCAGAAGGAACATAAAGCAGAATACTACTAACAAATAGCTCAAATAAAAAGCTTCACATTTATTTTTCCGGTATTAAAAAATCCTGTATTGCAATAGTTTGTGTCTTATGATTTGGATGATATATCCTTCAAAATTTATTGATGTCTTTCAGTGCACTGCAAGAGGTTTAGTATATTTAATTATTTAAATAAAAAATTTTAAAACCAAGAAAATTTTGAAATGTTAATAATGCTATCTCCCAGAACAATGCATTTTATATTTAACTATAATATAGTATATATCTATAGTAATCTGTTGTGTGCCTTTTGTTTTGCATGTTATATTTCTTTTGATAGATGGAAAATATTATTGCATTAAACCTTTTATTTCATAAATATTCACTCATTAGTGGAGAAAACAAATTAGCTTAATTTAAAAAAGAAGAATTGATTAATTATGTGATGGTGCATATTTCCATTGACTCACCATTTAGAAAAGAATATGTGCCTTCATGGGTATTCATAAAAATATGTGCACACATGACCTTCTGTATCTAGAAAATAACCACTTCCTAGGTTTATGAGCAAGAGAGTTTATGTTTTAAATAGAGAGATTGCTGTGTGTAGGAAGACAAGGAAGAAATAACTCTAGCAAATAATAGCACAACACTGAACATCTCTGTCAAAGACAGACAAGCATTACTGCTGCATGAATCTTTACATTAAAACACATAGTTTAACTTTGCTCTGCATTTTTACTGCTGTATTGTTTTAAAGGCATCGTGGGACCTAAATTCTTTACAATTAATTTCTTGGACACCATTTAGGATGATCTTCTCTAAGGCACTAGGGTACATTTAACATTTTATAGAATTACCGGTGACTTCATGTATTTGTATAGTGACTCAAATAACTGTATGCCTGTAAGATGCTGTTTAAACCACAACAAAAAGAAATACCCTATGTCCCTGATTATGCGTGTACTATGTATTCCAAGGGAAAAAAATAGCTATGTTTCAAAAACAAGAGAAGTTAATGAAAATTTTAAATTGGCCTTCCACATGTATTTAAATGAAGTATTTGACTATTTGAGTTTCCTTGGTTACCACTGTCGCTGCTGACAGCTTCTTTTTGGTGGGGAGGGGGGAAAGCAGCACTCCAAAACAAAGAGTTAAAAACCACTTATCCATTAATAGACGCGGGGGGAGTGGGGAGGCGGGAGGGTGTGATGCGGGCAGCCCGGCGCGGTTGGTGCCCACTCCCAATCGCGTATTCCAGCTCTCGGGCGATTCAGGTATTCTGGCAGAACCGCAGTTCCACAATTCCTTACCCAGCATTCTGTTTCAGCTGCTGGAGGGCTGCCTGAGCCTTATGCAAATGAGACCAGCTCCGAGGCTTTGACTGCAGAAGCGAGAGGAGGGGGGCAGAAGGGAGTTCAGAGGTCACAGGGCTGGTGGAAAGCTGGATCAGTTGCCCGAAAAAAAAAATGCACTGGGCTCCTCTGCAGCAGTGTTTTGCAGCAGTTACATGAAGTGTGCTTTATTTCTCAGAGTGAAGATCTTAACAGCGTGTGTGCCGTAGTCGTTTAAAGTGCACGCAGGTACGGTGACAGATTTCATGATGCGCCTGATTTTATTTCTGTAAAAGACACTGGTGAGGATTGGCTATTTTAACTCATTGTGGAAATGGGCAGGGTGTTCTCGATTTTCAGCTTCCCTTAACTAGTTTATTAAATCTTCTTAATGTTGTCTCAATTTGAAACGTAGGTGTTTTGTTCCAATGGAATAATGTCATGAGAGAAAAAATTGGTTTGGGGCTTCTAAATAATTCCATTTTGAGGAAAGTTTTTGATTGCAGAGAGGTGTCTGGGTTGAAACATCTAGCTGAATGTCAAGACTTTCAACTTTTAGAGGATTTTCACATTTTTAAGAAATATATTTTAAATGAGGTATCAGGAATTAAATAATGGAGTTCTTTTGTTCATACCCCACTTGATATCATAAGGACAGTTTTAATAAGTTATATTTTCATTTCTTTTTAAGGGAGGGTTTCAGTTTTGAGATTCTTCTTTCTATATTTCATTGTTAAACATCTTATCAAAGAAATAATTTATTTGGGGGTCACATCCTTTAAATACTATAATTTTCATAATTGTTATTCATTTTCTTTGGAACTTTTTAGACAATGCTATTTTGAACTCAACATGTTCAACTTCCTATGACTTTTCCTTTCAGTTAAATCTGGATTGTGAAGTGATCCTCATAAATGTCACAGGCAGGACAAAAGTCTTCTTTTTCCATGCACTAAATTTCACACTTTTGTAAAATGTGTGATCACATCATAGAAAAGTCTGACCTGAACCAAACAAATGTGTACTCACTTTTATTGTTCATATTGCTTTTTTATTTCCAAAGCATATTTTTAAATAAACTTAAAGCATCGTGATCAGACTGTTTATCTATATCATTAAAATTTTAAAATATATCAATTCAGCAGTTACAATGCTGATGGGAGAAAATGTTATTTTAATTTGCATCAAGTGTGCATCTGTCTACATTATAGGTTGTACGTGTATGAAAATAAATTGGAAAGATGAAGAGGCAAAATAATGTTTAGTCATGAAATAACTGCTTTATGCTTTCATATTTGCATAAGATATTTTTGAGTGAATTTTATGAAGCTTACGTACAAAGAGCTAGTACATGTTTAGATAAACTTTCTTTTGCATTGAAAAGGGGGCGTTTATTTTATTATAATGATTAAGACTTGGCAGTTTGGCAACAATGTCTTTTATTTTTAAATGGGGGGTAGGGGGGAGCATGGAAGGCAGACCAAAACAGGAGGATGGCCATTTAAAACAGTGATTTAAAATAGTGAAAGACAATTACTTGAAATATTTATGAAATCACTTCATAGTAGTCATCCAGGGCCAGATTCTCACCCTTTATCACTCTGTGGGGACACTGTGACATTTATCCAGGATCCCGAGATTAATTTAGGAAAAGAAATTCATATTTTGGTATGAGTTTTTAAAAAACAAATAAACTGCGATTTTCTTCTAAATTCTCTTTTGAAACTTCCAGTAATGACTGAAGCTTAAGGGGGTATATTTTAAATCAATTATTTCCTTTTTATGTTGAATGGAAAATGCTGTCCTCTGTCCTCTGGTCCAAACAACGTATTTGTTTACTTTTGTTTTATACATATGTATATAATTTGTTATGAAATACCTATGTTTACATATATTTATATATGCATATATTGTTATGCATACTATAAATTATATATATTTTGTATGTATACATACATACATATATTTCAAACAGCCAAATAAAATCTTTCTTACGGTCAACCATATTTAATCCAACAATTTTGAAAAGCAAAAACTCTTTATTTCATTTTTAACTCAGATAGTGCCCATAGTTTATACCTCCCAACCTCTGTGTGTGTTCTAGGCAGGGCACAGGGAGGAGGAGAGAACTGGGCTTAAAATTCATTTAGCTTGTCCAATACTATTAACTTTGTAAATGCAACCGCCACCCGTTAGCACATTCTGAATATAGAAATAAAAACAGTGCAGGCAAAGAAGGAGAGCCTGTGAAGATTCTTGGAGAAAACGTGGTAATAGACAAATGTGAAATAAAGAGAATTGTTGTGCTTCCGTGAGCCACAAGAGAGCTATATATGTCCTGCAGCAAATTTATGGCTTTGAATATCCTGGAGAATTTATGTCTCTATGCAAATTCACTCAGAACTTTGAAGTCTTTTTTGCATTCGCTCGAGCCATACTGCTTCCATTCAAATCTCAGCAGCGTGTACCTAGTAAGTTCATGGTCTGGATAGTTGGGTGTATATAGAAAAATGCATTTGTGTAAATGCAATTCAAATTAAATTTAGAAAGTTATAGAGTAAATAGAATAATGTAAAAACAAATCATTGAAGGAAGTGCAGTTAGTGTACTTGAAGAGATGATGTTACATCAGACTTCAAAGGAATCTTTAAGGATTTTTCAAAAATTAATTTCCTGCTTTCTGATTACCAGTCTGTCTTTGTCATCACTTGAAACTAGCGACCATATTGTAAGCTTGGAAAAGATGTTAGGGCAAACATGTTGTACTCAGTCTAGCAGTATGGAACTTGGTCTAAAATCTACAAATAACTGTTGTCATCTCCAAGTCGCATGTGTAGGTTTTAGGTTGTATTATCACTATATGTGTCCTCCTGAACTTCTGGTGCCTATGAAATAGAAAAAAGAAGAAAATAACTTATAACATATAGCAGGAAAATGTTCAAAATAATTGAGTATTCAAAACAATCACATTTCTTCATTTTAACCTGGCATTTCTTAGGAAACAAAACATATGATTGCATTTTTATCGCCTATTCTAAAATTTAAATAGAATTGTATCAGTTTTATTGAAGAGTATAAGGATGATAAAATTGCAAAATGATTTTAAAGGTCTTATTTTTATTCCATATTATTAGACACATGGAAACATTATAGTACTACTTTGTCTAGGACAGTTGGAAAATAATCTGTACTAAATTAACCAATTTTCCAAATAGGTAAAGTTTATGACTTAAATGGCCAGTTTTTTTAAATGTGTTAATTGCTTTCATGGAAGCAAAATACAGTACATGCCATTCTGCCTTATTGAGCAAAGTGGAAATCCATTTAGGCTTTTCTTCATGGCATAAGAATCATTATTTCCATCATTACATTGACTTATTGCAAATGATAACACTGTTCCCCAACTGTACACCAACACTAAATGGTGTTGCTATTATATGCTTTTTGCATATAGTTTTATATGCTTTTTATATACTTTATATGCTTTTTATAAATTTACTCTTTCTTTTCTCATGTTAATATCTATTTTAATAGTTAACAATTACTCCTTATCTGCGAGTAATTTGAAAATCAAGTTTATGCACTTTATTTTACATTAACTTCTAAATCATTTAGACTTCAGTGCGCAAAGAGAGAGAGATAACATCCCTCTATACTTCTCCTATGTACTGAACTTCTGACACTTACATATATGTAGTATACTGAGCATAGAAACATAGAAAATAGAATTTGTTTTCGTTTTCTTATGTTCAGGATATTGAAAATCATGTTTGAGCTCTAGATAAATGAGAAATTGGTTCTTGTTGCTACAATGAGAATCTGTCATAGTAAACCACCAACAGAAATTTGAAATTACTTTGTCTAATAAGGAAATGAGGAATCTCTAACAGGTATACCAAAGAAAACACACAGGCCAATTGCTTTGGTGGTGTTTGACTAAACATTGGTGTCATATACCTATTCTTGCCAATTTCAGGAGTTGTGTCTATTTCATTCTTAAATCCTGGGGCTTTGTGATACACCATCACCATGCTAGTTAGAAAGAGTTGTTACTCAGGCAATCTCTTATCTCCGTGCAAGCTTATGAATCCACATATTCATTTAGAAATGCATTTAGTCGTGTGTGTGTGTGTGCATGCATGTACACGTGTGCACACCTAACATTCTCCCCAATCACATACAAGAAAAGTAAGACAACAGAGCCATCAATCCCCGTTTCTTTTAAAATTCACTAGCATAATGCATGTGTAAAGATACACGAGGTGGCTAATACCATACCAGCTAATAGGTGGTCTCTTACACTTTGAAGATCTTTGAAAAGCTGAAGGAATATTGCTTCTCATTCTGTAAGAACTAGAATAGTCCAAAATATTGGGGAAAACTCCATATTCTGGTCTTTTTTTGCCCATTAATATTTTAAAAGGCCTGAGAACTACTTTAACAAACCTGGGTAACTTTGTTTAATACAATAAAACGTTGTAAACTTAGGGCAATTCATGAACAATTGAAAAACCAGGAAAATACTGTATATTGTTTTCTTGATAAGTAAGTGCTTTTATGATGTAGTTTATTGAGTGTGTGCGTTCAAGCTATATCATGGAGTGTGAAAAGACTGAATAGGACAGTGGTTTGGAGCTTACCTTCATGTTCCAACCCTGGTGTCACTTCTAAGACATGGTCTGCAACTTACGATCCATGTGGCCTTGGACAGGGTACTTGAAAACTCTAAGCCTCATCTTCATCTGCAAAGTGGGGATAATTGTCTCTATATCAAAGGGTTTTTGTGGAAATGAAATGGCATGATGCATGCCTGGCACAAAATAAGATCATTTTAAGTGATAACTAGTATTACTATTTTTCAACCTACAGGAGTTGGTTACCTGGTGCTGATAAGACAAGTTCAGCTTAAGCCTATAGTTACAGATAATCTTGATAAAACATCTTAGATTTCAATGGATGAGGAAAAGACGTGTTTTCCCAAAATAGAAACCCACTAAGAGTTTATTGGAGGTCATACCTAGGAAGTACTAAGCAGCTGATATCTTATATTCAGATGGGACAAGTAGAGAAGGCAGTCGCCAAATTCAAACTATATGTGGCTTCATAGATAGCTTAAATCTCACCAACCAGAAGCATAATAACCACAAAATCCTCACATAGGATGTAGTAATATGCGCTTTTCTGAGCTTTCTTGTTTTATATCATTTGTTGCTTTAAAATGTTTCATCTTTGGGCCTTTGCCTACTATTTTTTCTTTTCCATGTTGAGTTTGTACAATTAAGGCATTAGTTGTTCATTCTGCTCACTGCAGTTCCTGTCTCATCCATAGACTATAGACCTTTCAATTACAGAGGGAGCGTGGCTCATGTTAGGCGCCCAAGAAACGTTTGCTGAGCCCATGCTGTTGTGGAGCATGCGTCCAGTTCTACCTCATGCCTTAAAAGTGCTAATTTGTTTGAATCATGAAACGATCTCTATTCATGGACTTACTGCTATTTTAAACTTCCTGTGTATCAGAATGATGTCTAGAAATATTGCATCAATTGATTTAGTCACAAGGTTTTTCAGAAGAAATTTAGAAAACATATCTACATTTTTTTACTTAAAAATTATTTTAATTTATTTAAATTTAGAAAATATATCTACTTTTTTTACTTAAAAATTATTTTAATTATTTTAATTATTTTTTACTTTAAAATTATTTTAATAGCATACCTAGAAGTGCTCTGTGATAACTGTACATTGGTAGCAAGTGTGGGATAAATTGGTTGGGGGGGAATATCATGACTCTGCTTTTGTAAAACTTGTTTGAATGATGAAACTTTTCTAAATAGTGGGTTTCCAAGTTTTAAAAGATTGTATAAGCTTGGTGTGATTTATTTCTATTGTGAACCAGTTTTAATTTATGCCAGTAGAACCTTCACTGAGACTTGAAAATCCAAGTATTTAATCTTACTCTCTAAATTATTTTTACTAATTGCTGCTTAATGTGATGTCAGCTGCAGGTTGAATAACTATTGCTCGCTGCCTTAGATAGTAGAAATCTATATCTTGCCTAAGGTAGTAATCATTTTTAAGGAACATCCAACGTACTTTCTTCTACTTACTCTAATTTTTTAAATCTTCTTTATTTTTTTGCACAGTATCTTTGGCAGGATCCCAGTGCTTGGATGGGTATAGTCCTAAAGCTTGACCATATTTTATTCTGATGTCCAGTTTAGAGTACTTTATGAGGGAAGTGTTTTTAAAGATCCTTTCACTTCAGACTATTCTAATGATTCTTCTGAAGGAAAAGGATGTCATATTTCTTACATACCTTTTGAGCTACACTGACTACTTTATTATTTAGTCAGAAACTTTCTAAAAGACTGAAGAGAAACTTCTTAAGTGCTAAGGAGAAAAAAATACGTTATCTTCCAGTGCTGCAGTAATAATTCTAAATTCTGCCATGTCTGTGTGGTCTTTTTTTTCCCCTTAATGTGGTAAGTCTTGCCAATCTTCCAAGAAACTAGGCTAAGTACTTCTCTTTAGTCTTAATAGCAAGCACATCAAATAAATTTTTCATTGGTAGTTTTGTCGTTGGGGTAAGAAAAATAGGCTGACAACAGACACTTGATCAATTTTCAACAGTTTTAAAAGCCTTATCATGTTCTTGGTTGGGTCTCTGTGCTCTTGCTAACTGAAAACATGTCCTGAAAGTTAACGTTGGGGAAGGACTTTTGGCTTTCAGTTCACATGTATTCTGCTATATCATGTTGACAAATAACAAGCAATGAACAATGTTTAGGGTTAAGAGGCATTAAAAACCAAGTTCTGGGTATCTTATATGGATACTAATCCCAATGACAGGTAATATGGAAAGCTTCTTGGGGTCTCCCCAGCCAGACATTCATAAAGAACCCCTTTACCATTAGTAAGTGGAGTAGCCTTCCATCCCTTTGTCAGCAGGGCATAAATCAATTTAGCCATTGCAGTTTGCACACAGTGAGGGAAGAGGTGTGGACAGTTAGAGGCACCTACCTTGGATGGAGAATCCATGGGTAAATGACATGCATTTGTGCACTTTTTTCAGGGGTAAGCACTCATTTCTTTAATCAAATTCTCAAACTGCAAATCATCAAGCTGCAAAACTGTCGAAATCCAAAGCACATAAAGTAACTCAGACCTCTAACTCAAGGTCATGGGCAACTCTGGCACAAGGAATTCATACATAATTGGGGAACCCTACAATCATTTCTCCAACAAAAATATTCATTAGACAAGAGCGCTCCCAGCATTTTTGGCTTAAGCAGACACCTAGACAAGAGAAGTGTATTTGGCTAACTTGTACTTCTTGAATTGGCAAGCCACCAGTAGCATTTTTCACATTGGTGGTGCCCCATGGAAACACCTTGCAGGATTTTATGTTGTGAATTAATTGCCAAATCCCTATCTTCTTGGCGGCAGATAGGTTAATTCCTTGCCAAATGGGTTAAGGCAGAAATAGCCCTAGTATTGTGAAAGAAGTTATCCCTTTTTTTTTTTTTTAAGAGAAATGCATAAGCATTCTGAGACCTGTGGCGTGGTAAGTGTTCAAGGCGTTGAAATCTGATGCCAACTTCTTAAGATAATGATTATCTTATTTAGCAGAACTTTAGCCAATAGTCAGTGTTTGATTAACATAACAGTGTAAGGGTAGTAGCATTGTGAGTGTTAGGGCAGAACAAAGATTACTCAAATTCATGGTGTAAAAAATTTGAGGAGTAAAAGGATTGAATATAAATTAACTCGTTTAAAATTGTATCCTGATAGTTAGGAACACATCTGGATAACTAATGATATCCCACCAGAAAATAAAAATAACACAGTATGATATTTTTTAGCTAAGCTCTCTTTTGTTGAGTATTGGAATAAAACCTACACACCATCAATTGAGCAACTGTCCTCTTCATCCTCTCTCTGGCTCTGTAGACAATCTGGTTGATGAAGTGTGACATTGTGAATAATCTTGCTTTTGCCAGCTCAACTTCTCCCACCTGCTATCACAGATGAGCCACACACCAGTATTTTCATCAACTTGTTTGCAGCACTTCTCATCTCATCATTTGAATTTGGTGAAGCAACCAGAAGAAACATCAAAATTGTTTTCCATTCTGCATGAAAGTAAAGAAGAATAAGCTTCTTTTTCTATGCAACTTAATCCTGGCACTGGTGTTTCCTGTTCAAAGCGAACAGCCTGAGCTTATCAAAGTCGTTGGGAGAGAACAGTCATGGTTTCTTAGCTTTTTGTGCTTGCTGGAAGAATTTAATGAAGATGTAAAATAGATGATTTTGTTCTTTGACAAATCATGAAGAAACGTCCTTCATGTCAGGTTATAATGCAGTTAACATGCTGCTTTGATGTATGCCATATCACCAAGGCAGAAGGGTGTTTGTTAATGACCTTTGCAGTTAAAGGTTACTCTCATTTTGATCAACTACAAAACTAGCAAGCAAGCAATGCAAAGGATATACGCAGACTCCCAGGTAAAAGTGAACAGAGGGGCTCTAGACACCCGCTTTGTTCCTGAGAGAGGACCATGTAAAGCTCCCGGTTTAAGCAGCCTTAAGAGTTAAGGACCTGCCAGGTCAAATGAACCAGGAACTCACAGCTCACCACCTTTTCTTTTATCAGGCCAGGGAAGAGACAGCATCTCACCAAAAAGACCTCCTCATTACCATATAAGGAAATTCTTGCCATGCCAGAATTACTTCCTTTTAAATTCATTTTTTTCCCGTGTCAGTGATAGGCCATGCCTGCCCTAAGCCTATTAACCGTCTCCCACCCCCTCACCTTTTTTTCAATTGTTTGATAAACTCTTGATTCACCCTAATAACCTTACATATTTTATTTACTGGGTTTTATCTGATTGGTAAAGGACAGGAATATTCACGTATGGTATTTCCAGTTGGTAGGTGGCATTTTTTTACGTAGATGTTTTGTTGATTTTATAGTCATTCTGCTTTCTCACCAAGAGCCAAGAGCACCAGTTAGGGTTGTTAGAAGAGATGCAGGCTGCCCAGTTAAATTTAAATTTCAGATAAGCAACAAATAATAAGTAAAATTATATCTCAAATGCTATTTATTTTTTATCTAAAATTCAAATTTAACTGGGTGTCCTGTTTTAATTTGCTGAATATTTTACTTTGCTAAATCTGGCAACCCTAAAATGATTCTTCTCCAAATCAGACAACTTGCTCTTCAGAACTAGGAGATTGATGATACTCTTAAGGCATTTTTCCTGTGGTCATTTCCCTATAATACAGAGCAAAACATTGGGAAATAGGGACAGAATGTAAGAAGAAAAAAGGATTAAACATTAGATGAATATAAATGGGATAGTAAGAACTCAGTGAGTTACCTGGGAAAGCTATGAAATTTTTAGGCAGTCAAAAGAGAGTGATACGAACCAGATTCTAACAAATACCCAAAGTTTAGCTTCAGTAGTTCTTCCAGAGGCATTAAAATGTACATTTTTATCCAGTGTCTTACTTATCTTCACCCTGCAGCCTTCTGGTTTCCCACATTTTTTCCAGAAATATATTAAATAAAATAATTGTATTTACTTATAACCATAGAAAATCTAGTGTAGTTTATCAGTATCTTTTTGAGGAGAAATGGAAACATTTATACTTTTCTACTACTCTTTCTTTAAATGTGTCTAGAGACTTCTTACATCTAACACAAATATGAAATAAATAGTATATGATAATTAAGAATAACAGATACCCAAGATTACAAGATGTTTATTAGAGTTTTAAAATAAAGTAGTTCTTAATTGAATTTGGCAATAGAAAGGGCACTTAGGTGTAGGGAAAGAGGAATCCCAAACTGAGAAGCTGGCCAAGTGGTGAATTCATGGATGTTTTGCCGAAAACCTTACTTTTGGTTTTAAGGTTCGTAGGATTCGCTCGCAAAATAACCACTCTACACTCAGTTAAACAAGAATTTAGAGAGAGTTTATTGAATTAACAATTTACAGTATACTAATTAAGAAAAGAATTGTATAACTAACTAAGAAAGAATAGTAAAGGCAGAGGTTTATACATCACCGAGTTGGGGAATCACCTACATCCAGGTCCAAGCAGCGCTGGGAAGTCCCTTGAACAGCAATCTGGAGTCCCAGTTGGGAAGGTCCTGGGCGGTGGGTCCACCCCTCGGGTGAGACTTCAGTTTGCCACTCGAAGGAGCCCAGCTTTTAGCACCAGGCCGCAGGCTGATAACAATCAGCCTCCTTGCAAGTTTGCAGCTCTGGTTGTTGTCATAAATGCCTCGGTCTTAACTCATAAGTTTTGGAATGTTCTTGATCCCCAGGGGCTGGCCAGACCCTCAAGGTGAAAGAAGTCCCGTGACTTACTCTCTATCTTATCTAGGGGTTTATTATGGATTCTGGCCTGGGTGTAACTCAGCAGTTTGGCATGCAGTCGGCTTTAGCACCATTGTCCAGTCAGAGAGAGGCCTGGTGCCGCCTCTGAAGCCTGAACAAGACAACTTTACTAGCTTCCCCAACAATGGGCTGTATTAATAAGTGAAAAAATTAGATAAATCAGTGTTAGACAAGGAAAGAATATTGGCTTTGCAATGCAATTGAACTTATTGAAGCCTCTGAGTGAGGTTCTCTGAAGTGATAGCAAGTTGGCTGGCTCCTTGCCCACTGGCCACGTAGTCGAATGGTCGCAGGGCGGACACCTCACCCAAAATGGGCTAAAAGGTTGCTCATGCTTTGGAACATTAAACTTGAACTGTGAGACATAGAAGTTGCTGGGCTTAAACCTGGTAACTGTGGCGCTCTAAAAAACAAGATCATGGAATTTCTACAACCATAATCCCAGAAGCTGTCCTTATTCCTGCAGTTCCTCAGTTTTTCATTTCAGCTCTATCTTAGATTGCATGAACTAGTTCAGTATTTTTCCAACAGATGTCTTTGTGCTTAAGTTAGCTAGAATTGGCTTTTGGGTTGCTTGCAAGCAAAAAAAAAAAAACAAAAAATTGTATGACGTTTTGAGGTCAATTTCATCTCATTTTAATTCTCATCTAATCAAATATACCAGATATTTTGTTAGGAGAGATAGAGTGGTGAATGAGATGTACATGATTCTGCTTATGGAGCTTTTAGTCTATCAGAGAAAATAGACACTGACAAAATAATTAAAGTATGGAAATAGAAGGGTTTCATTCATTCATCAAACAAATATTTATTGAGCCTCTATTAGATATAAAGCATTGTTCTAGACCATTGGAACATCAGTACAGAGATCCCTGCCCTGGTATCTTCCAGCAGGGGACAAAAAAGAATTAGTAAACCTAAAAATACATAAATAAATAATATGGATTTAGGAGGTGGTAAGTGCTGTGGGAAAAGAAATCAAAAAGTAGATCGGAAAGAATCATGCATACATCAAAAGGCTTAGAGTCCAGAGAGAAAAAGCAGGTTGGAGAAACTGAATTATTATTAGCGCTGAAATATTGGCAAAAAGGCCAATGGCTCAAAAAGAAGATGAAGTTAGCCAGAGTTAGCCAGAGTATATTGTTAAGGACTTTATAAGCCATTTTGAGGATTTTGAACTTTATCCTAAGGTAATCCAAAGCCACTTAAGAGTTTTAAGCTGCTGAACATGATCACATTTGCAATTTAAATTTATCATTGTGCCTCCAACCTGGAAAGCCCATTGAAAGCAAACAGTAGTGGATGGGAGAGAATAATTAGGATGTGGCTGTGCTAGTCCAAATGAGAAATGGTGATACCCTTGATTAACATGTGTTTCTTGAATTGGAAAATGGTAGCTGTGTTTAAATGGCTGATAACGAGACTTAGATTCTCAGCTTATCATATTTAGGGTAAATTAATGCCTGTTCAGGTTTATCTTCTGTTCTTTGAGCTTTGATGCTGTTTGCCAATTTGAAATGTTGACCACTTTTTCACTGGCTTCATACCTACCAAGTTTAATTAGGCCTCGTCTTTGGGAACAAAAATATATTATTAAATGACTATTTAAGGAGCTATGGCAGCCACAGGACAAGCATTGATTCTGCTCACTTGCATCTCTACCTAGCTAGCCACCTATTGTCGTCCTCAAATTCTGAGAGAACCAATACAGGGTACAAGCAAACCAAGTATATACAACTCCTTTATTAACAGGGTCTTTTCCCTAAACTCTTGTATTCTTTTCTTTCCTAGTGAGCTAGCATAGATGCTGTAGGAGAAAACCACATGCTCCCTTTACCATTCTACTATTAGGTCTTGATCAAGGTTTATATACTTGTAAGCAATAGGTCATTTGGCCCTCATAATTCGTTATGGCATCTTGTTACACTCACATAATATTTTTTAAAGGCCGTGAAACTAGACAGGTGTTACGCTTGGTTGCTGCACAAGCAATTTAGCACTTAACCAGTTTCATGGGTATAAGTTTAAGTTATGCCCACCTGTAATTATTTGAATGTTTAATTTCCAGCATAGATACTAATCCCACCTTAAACAGTCAGTTCCTTTGTCCCTTTGACCTGGGAATAGCTCAGGCTCTTTCAGTCTCAAAGAGGTAGACAGAAATTACAGCCAACCTTCAACTCCATTGCTTCAAGTCTTGCCAGTACAAATGTAATAACAAAGGGAAAAGAGACTTTTGAATTCCCTTATCATCCCTCCAAAAATTTCCCCTCTCATGCTTGAGGAAGTGAGAAAGGAAGAGAAGAGTACCACGTACCACATTTTGCCATGTTTGAATATAGTTCCCTTTGGTCCAGTTGGGTATCCTTGAGAAATCTGCCTTTCTTAAGGAAGCTGGGGGAGGTCAGATGGGAAAGTGGAGCTTAAGGACATGGTTTTTAACTGTTCCCATTGCGATATCTTATTATAAAAATGTACTTTTTAAACATGGGTTTCCATTTTGTATTATTTTGTGTCTTGGTGTCTCTCCCTCATAAATTACTTTGCATCTTGTTTGAAGTGAACAATTTTAAAATTTATATCCTGTCCTACTTTTATTTCAGGAACTTTACTTAAAATATCTGTTTTTCTCTCCACCCTCTCAGATATGCATGAACATCTTATGCATTTCACACTCTTTAAGATGGAGAAAATAATAAGCTAATCTGAATAGTGGTAAAATCAGTCAGAGTAGAGATTTTATTCTCAAAAGAATAGACAGTGTAGTATCTTCTTATTGCTATCAGTTATCTCTATTGTTAATATAAGTCATGAAAAAGACATAAATTAGTAAAACAAGGCAGTAGAACATGAATTTGGAGGTTATTCTCAATTCCATGCAGCCCAGCAAAGTGGATGCTTGTTCCTTGGGAGCAGGTAACACATTCTACTCCTTTTTGTATCCCCTACTCCACCCCAGCAGGCAAGCATATGCATACCAGTTACTAAACACTTGAATAGATGAGTAGAGTAAGTTGAAATTAATGATACTTAAGAGACATCTAATACTGTACTTATAGAATTCACACCAGTGATGAACCAAGAAGAAGATTTTGACTAGGAATTGAGTGCTGGGTTATTTAACTCTCTCGGGATGGTGTGTGGACACACCCAAGGAAGGAAAAGTCCAAGGAAGGAGCTACTGGAGAACAGACTAGAAATTAGACAAATGGCCCTCCAATTTGAGGATGTATCAGAATCACCTGGAGGGCTTCATAAAGCAGAGTCCTAGGCCCTACCCTCTGGGAGTTTCTGCTTCAGGAGATCTGGAATGAGGCTTGAGAATTTGCATTTCCCTCCCAGGTGATGCTTATGCTGCTAATCCTAGTAGCCGACTTTGAAAACTACTGAATTAAAATTTGGAAATCTGGCCCAGCTAAGGGGATCTGGTCAGGCTGCCTGCTCTGTGATCTGCATAGAGAAGGGGTTATTACAGAGATTTCTGAGGGCAGTGCCTAGATAATGTAACTAAGAACTCAAAAGAGACTTAAAATCAGCTGACATAATGAGATGGAAGATAGAATGCATGGCATCAATTTAGCAATACTTTCAGCTAAGTTAAATTAATTTAACAATGTAAGACCATCACATATATCTAAGCTAATTTATATATGTTATTCCTGAAAATATTCTTACACTGCAAGGAAAGTTTATGCCCTTCAGCTGACTATGTATATGTCAAGGTAAATGGGGAAGGTGGAGAAAGGGCAGCTCAAGGAGAGGGGAAAACCTATTCATCCTAGAGAAAGGATTTAGGAGAAACCGTACCCACTCCCCACACCTCACTCTTCCCACCCAACTAGTGCTATGTCCCGACTAACGAGCCTTAGGAGGTTTCCGAAACAGTGGCAACAGCTTCAGCAACCAGGTGTCATAGGGACATACTTCACCCTATTGTAATATTTCAGTGGAAACTACCTAAAATTTAGACCTCATTTCATATAGTGCTCAGCTAATTAGGTTTCTGACATTTTAAAACTTGAGTATGAAGTCTTTGCGTATTTACATGTGTTCCTTCCAGCAATCATTTAGGACTTTGGGGAACATTGGCATTTATTTTCGATACAGAATTTTATGGACTTAGGTGGATTTTCTCAATCTGCCAACAGAAAGGAATAAAGGTATTGCATTAAAATGAACTATGTCTAAAAAAGTTGATACATGTTGGTAAGCAAATGGTCAAATGCTCATATTTAATTTAATGTTTGTTAATTTGAAAATGTTTTTAAAAAACTGCTTAGTGAACCTTTCAAGGGAAAGCTCAGCTTATGTATAAAAAGCCACATAAAAATGACTCCGGAGACCTTGGCTGCACATCCAGCGGTCAGATATTTCAATGCTCCGTTGCTCCCGTTCCTGCTACAGGTACATGTGACAGCGCTGCAGCGATGAGTGGAATTTTAAAGAGGAAGTTTGAAGAAGTTGACGGCTCCTCACCCTGCTCCTCTGTGCGGGAATCAGATGATGAAGTTTCCAGCAGTGAAAGTGCTGACAGTGGGGACAGCGTCAATCCATCCACTTCTAATCATTTTCCCCGTGAGTATGGAAACTATACCTGAAACTGACTGTCTGCTTCTACAGTGAAAATAACTGTATCATCTTGGTCATTTTTTTAACTTTTATTACTAGTTTGTTTTTGTTTTTACAATTGAGCTAAAAACAAAACATGATTAAGTAAAAATGAAATATTTCTGAGGCATCAGTGGGTTCCTTTATTTAGAATGCTTTTGGGAGTGGATTATTTGACAGTGTTAACCAACTGATTCAATGGAAAAAATGACATTTTATTATTATTACTTTTCAAAGGAAGCACCCTACTCCAACAGTAGATGGGGAAAGACAAGTCCAGGCACAAAAAGATGTATCCTCCCATAGCTGAAATGATATTCTAGGAGAAAAAAAAAAGTGGGGAGGATGTATTTGGCAGTGGAAGGTCTAGGTTCAGAGGGAAAGAGCATAGCCAACCATGCGTTAAGAAATGAGAAAACAGCAAGACTCTCCCAAGTGTGCAAGTGCAGTTTATACCTCTTTTCCACTCATCCCTTTATTCTCTTATCCTTAAGAATAATATTTAAAACCCACAAAGAAAAAAAAGGTGTATGCTTTCTCTTTTTCCTTTTTCTGCCACACTGTAACATCACTCCTTCCTGTCAGACAAGGTGAGGTTTGAAGGACCGACAGGAAGATTTTGTAAGGAAATACAATCTACAAGCTAAAGGAGACTGACTATTAATAGCTAAATAATCTTGAATTTATATTTACAACAGGAAGATTTTAATATATCATGATATCATAGTAGATAACTAGTCTTAGTTTTTTATTTTTCAGTTAAGTAGCTGATTTTATTAATATGTGATTGCATAACATAAAATTTATTTTGGAAATGTGACAACGCAGAAAACCAAGAGAATTAACCATATTTTTAAGAGGTAATAAGGAACTCAGTAAAACTATTGAACAAGAAACAAACATACAAAATCGACAGCGTTCCTTTAAGCAAGCAAAATTAATAGAAAATGTAATGAAAGGGCAACTACACTTATTATAACAGAAAAAATCATCAAATATTCAGGGACAAGGTTATTGTGTGATGTAGGTGATCTTCAAATACATTTACATATATCATTATGATGTGAAATGAGCTTGTGTTTTGATTCAAAAGTAGATATATGTTTACCTATTTGCCCTTAATATTAAGGCCAAATATTAATTTCTTAATATTGAAAGAAATATTAAGATTAATATTGATCTTCTGTGAAGATCAAAGAGCAAGCGAGATAATACATATGAAGGAACTTTATAAAATGTCAAGTACTAAGCACATGTTATATTAAAAATTATTCTCATAGCTAACATTTACTGGGTACATGCTGTGATTCAGTAGTTTTATACACATTATTCCTACTCTTTATAACAATCCTGGAAGTACCATTACCTTCAATTTACAGAGGAAATGACTGAGGATCAAAGAGGCTAAACATCTTGCCCAAGATCACACAGGATTAAAGCCTAGACATATATACACACACACATATATATATGTCCATATAGTTATGTGTTCCACCCCATAGTCTTCACCTTTTCCATTATCTCATTCTGCCCTTTAGTTATGTAATATTGGACATATCTTTAAAATGTGATTTATTGTGAGTTAGAAAAGAACACTGGAATTAATGAAGAGACAGGTTATGTTTCTGGATATAAAGGTAAATCTGTTAAAGCTTTCCACATTAATTTATGAATATAAAAGGATAATCTCAATAAAACCCTCAACTGGATTTTCTTAGAAGGTGATGGAATAATAAAAATCCATTTGGAAAAATAAGCTAATGAGAATAAAGGGATATTTTTTAAAAGAAGCCATAAATGTTGAAAAGCCACTCCAGATATCAAATAATAGCAGAAAATTACATAGTTTAACATTTTCAGTACCATGTTAGATCTCGGAAAATAGAGAAAATCTCAACATAGTATAGATAAGAATTATATATATATATATACACACACACATATATGTATATGAATAGGGCATTATAAAACAATGGGAAAGAGGAGTATTTAATAAATGGTTTTGGTATTAGAGTTTGAAAAAGAAAAATTTAGATATACATCCCACAACATTGCCAAAATACATTTCAGATAGATTAAGTAGATGAATATTTTTAAAAATCAAATCACGGGGGAAGTTTCATATTTGGTAGGATTGTTATCTGAGCGTTGAAGTAACATAAAAAAGTTACATTGCAAAATACTTAACATATTTATATAAAAATATTAAACATACCTGATCCCCAAAAAAACCCAAAGTAAAAGTAAAATAATCTATATTGGAAAAAAAATTTTTGCTGTTAATATGGTAAAGCGTTACTGTCTGAATAGCAAATAAAAAAACACATAAATTTTTATATAAATTAAGATACACACCCGCAAACATAATCTACATGATAGGAAATATGATTAGAAAATATTTTGAAGCATTTAACACCAGTAGTAATAACAACACAGATTAAAATAATACTAATGAGATTTCATTAGTATGAAATCATGGAAATTTCATCTCCTTGAAATTAGTGTTCCTCCCTCCAACAGAAAATACTAATACTAAGTGCTGGTGAAGGTCGCAGTACAAATTTTGCATACATCCATATTGCTGTTGATGGCAATGAAATTTATAAAAGTGTCTGTTTAGCACTTTGGAAATATAAGAACCATAATGATATTCATATCTATAAGTCTGTACTTCAAAGAATTTATCTGAAGGGGGAAACGTCAGAAACATGGGGAAAAATGCATAACTGAAAATGTTGGTTGTTGAGGGAAATAACAAAAACTGGGAACTGGGGCAGGGAAGAGGAAGGTAACATGTCTAAGAGTGGGGAATTGATGCATTAAGTTATGGTAGCTTATACAATTAATTAATCTACATGATAAGTATGAAGACAGGAGATAATGTTAAGAAAAGCAGACCACAAAATTTTACCTACACTGTCAGGGTAAGTCTCTGTATCATAATGGCAAAGAATGGTAAGGTGCTTTAAGAACTGAAAACAATTTGATTTGTTGAAGTATTAGAATGATAGATTAATTTTCATATTTATTAATTTTTATTTCAGTTAATATTTATACATCCCACAACAAAGAAATTTTAAATTTAAACTAAAATGATAACTGTAGTTCTGATTGTGTTTATGTAAGCAAATGGCTGATCAGCTAAATCATGCAATACTTCAGCTAACTAGTAAAGGGTTTTTATGAGTTATGTCCAACAAATGTTATTTTTCCTGTTGAAGAAAATAGACATATTTTGTGATGCCCAAGAATTTATTGAAATTTTCAACTCATCATTTATTATCAGTGGTAGTTGGCAATGGTTAGTTTACGAAATTACTGATTTAACTTTATATTAAATGAAATCTGGAGGAGATTTTTCATGATTTTTAAAGATAATTAAATGATTGATTTAATAAAAAGTGCCTTTTTGATTTAATAGTCTGTTTAGTTCACCGTATTCACATTATGGAGAAGGAGAAAAAGAAAACGTGAGAGAAAAAAAAACCCAAAAAATCAAAAAACAAAAATTCTCCCTCAAATATTTGCTGTATAAAAGATCTGAACGTGTTAACCAATGTAAAAGAAATAGTTTAGGGCTTCCCTGGTGGCGCAGTGGTTGAGAGTCTGCCTGCCAATGCAGGGGACACGGGTTCGGGCCCTGGTCTGGGAAGATCCCACATGCCCCGGAGCGACTGGGCCCGTGAGCCACAGTTACTGAGCCTGCGCGTCTGGAGCCTGTGCTCCGCAACAAGAGAGGCCGCAATAGTGAGGCCCACGCACCGCGATGAAGAGTGGCCCCCGCTCACCGCAACTGGAGAAAGCCCTCGCACAGAAACGAAGACCCAACACAGCCATAAATAAATTTTAAAAAAATTTAAAAAAAAAAAGGACTTTATTAAAAAAAAAAAAAAAGAAATAGTTTAAAAGATTTCTTGTTTCTAGAAATGTATTTCAGATTATTTGCTAGCCCCAAATTGATGCACAAATTTTTATAAAATGTTTTATTTATTTTTTCAGCTAAAGTACAGTGATCTTATCTGCATATGAATCTATGAACATATATTTTTAGAAATATTGTTATTGATGAATCTTATTTCTTTAATATATTTTTCTACTTTCAAGAATAAAAGTAGTTACCTTAGAGTAAAAAAGGATTTTTGATGACTATCAAATTTGTGTAGTATTAGGAAACCAAATTTAGCTTCACACTGAGCTCTTTTAAAATACAGTTATTTAAATCTCACTCATCATGAGCTCATCTTTCAAGTTTAAAATGTCAGATGCACTCAGTGCTTTATAAGCATTAACGTATTGCATAACATAACATTTTGTTATCATTGCAAATATAGGAATTGATAAAACTGTGTGGTACAAGTCAGCAGCTATGGTAGTAGAAAATTCCATCTATTCTAAGCTTTCTATAAGCTATTCAACTTGCAGCACATCACGTTATGATATTAAAAGCTTCAAAATATAAATCAGTAAAGGCATTATGGCTTTTACCTTGGACTTTTGAGTTTTGCTAGGCAACTAGCATACTTACCAGCAATGAACCAAGGTCATATCTTATACTTCCCTTGAGATAGAAGTAGCTGGATTCTGTATTGCTGTGGAACGCTTTGTTTCATCAAATCCCTGTGGCTCTATAGCCAATCAGCCTGTACTTGAGTGCTGTCAAAAGGAGAGCTACAGAGAAGCTGGAATGATTTTTTTTTTCTGCCCTCTCAAGGTTCCTGGCACTTCACACGAGTAATGAGAAGCTGTATGATGAAAGGAACACATTTTTCCTGAAACAGAGTGTTTCTACAGATAAATATATAGTATTTAGGAAGTGGAAATATCAAAAGGCAAAATGATAGGTATTCTAAATTGCACATGAAAACAGGTAGTGGATGTCTTATATAGGGATAAGCGTTTCTAATTTACACTTTCACATTCTTGGGTTCATTTGATATCCTAAAATTGTTGAGTGATTAGGAGCCATTATTGTACCCACTTTATAAAAGTAGAAATTAACATTCAGAGATATATTATTAATTTATCCAATGGCTGAGATTTTAATCCGTTTTCCTCCCTCCTTCCTTCCTTTCTTTCTTACTTCCCTCTCTTTTCTCTCTGAATACACAGGGCATAAATACGCTGCTATGTGCACCCAAGTCACAGTCTTCCTCCAATGTCATTTCCCTCGCAATGAATGCACATTTCATAGAGGGATTAGAGATAAAAAATCAAAAGAAATCAGATCTTGACATGAAACTTTGTAGTGGAAGTATGACCGAAACATATCTATTCTCTTTACCAAGCAGTTAAAATGCATTGAAAATCTAGATTCAGTTTTGACAAATATAGTGTTTCTTATGTTACAGTCTCTGTGGTAGGTGCTTTCAGACATGTCAAAATGATAGACTACAAGTAATAAATACAACTCAGAGATACAGTGACAGATCTTGTCTACTCAGCATTGTGGTATTAATTTGAGAACTTACTATAAAAAAGACAAACATAACAATCTATCCCTAGATCAATGATTTTTCAAACAATAGAGGAGTGTTAAGGCAGAAACTGAACATAGACATTTTAGGGAAGTCTTTGAGCAGGACTTAGGACCACATGACCCTCAAAAGCTCCTTACTACCCTGTAATAATATGGTTCTAAGAACAAGGATCAAAATAGCATCTTAAGTTAGAGCAGACACCAAGTGGGAAAAGATAAGCAGCATAGGTCAAGGCACCTCTGATAAGCTATTTATTTAAGACATCTCCAGACTCTGACTCTCTGCAGCTCCTTATGTTGGAAAAGAACCAAATAGCCTGGCCTTGTGAGATCAGACCTGGAACCAGTTGCAGATCTATTATACTAGGTCATGTCCCTATCTGAACACCAGACATGGACCAGTTGAGTCGTTAAGTATTAAGTTTAGTTTAGTGGAAATGTGAGAGTTTAAGTAGTTGGGACAATTACGAGTGGAGGAAATAGATACGAGTTAGTGGTCCATTTGGAAAATACTCACTTGAATGTACTATAGAAGCCGTTGACTGATACAGTGCAATTGTTTTCAGATCATTTCATCTGAGAGATCTGAGAGATCCAGTACGATAAATCAGAAATAGTCAACCATTGCCGCCTCCTCTGACCTTACTTAGACCATCCTTCAGGTTGCAATGTCTTCTACTCTGCCTCTCAATCTCTAACTATAAAGTTCTGTACCTGCTACAAGGCTCATATCAAATATTTCTTTCTCCATGAACACTTTACCACGTCTCTCATGGTACTCATCCTCTTTGCCTGAATCTCCCGGTATTTCACCAACATTAAAAACCTTTGGCAATGGTTTTCTAACTTCTTTCCATCCCAGTATTGCCCACCAAACCATGATGTCAGTAGCCATGTGATGGCTCATTGAACCATTAGCCTCATGTTTCCTTGACCACCTCTATTCTGGAGTCTTCCATTCCATTCACGTCCTTTACCTCCACTCCATACAGCTGCTTACGTCCACAGCTTCACCCAGGATAGTTCTATAAACTAGTACAGCTCTATCACCGAAATACCAAATTTCAGTGTGCCAAACTCAGACCATAACCTATTTTCCTTCCACTTCCTTTCTCCCCCTACCCACTTTTTTTAACTCATCCTGTTTTCCCCCAACATAGCACCCATGTCTTGTCTTTACATATCTTTCCCCTCCACCCTTCACATTCGCTCCATTATTTCAGCTTTTTATTTTTTTATTTTTTTTTGGAGACTTGGACTCTTAACCATTTTCCTCCCATATCTTTCACTCCATATTTCCTTTTTATTCAAAACATCCAAACACTTTAAGGAAGTTTTGGAGAAAATGACGAAACTGTATGTTTTCAAACTCAGCTGCCTGTTACTGCCACAAAACACCCTCCTAAGGTGCCCACGGTCATTTTCTCTTCTATCTCAAAGAGCGGAGTCATTGAGTCATCAGACTCATCAAGTGCCTCCACCTCCTACCTCATATTCAACAGATCACCTTGTCTTCACTGTGAATGCTACCTTCCTGTTGGTCCTTATCTGCATGTCCTTACATTCTACCTTTAAGCAGGGCCGTCAAAATGAGTTTTAAGCAATGAGTGTAAGCTCATCAAAGGCAGGAACTCAGTCTTTGTATGCCTAGTATCTAGTAGACACTTAATAAATATTGGATAACAGATTGAACTGAAGAGTCAGGTTTATATATATGTATACAACATACGTGTGTGTGTGTGTGTATATATATGTGTATATACATATACTGTTGAGTGAAATACACAAGTTGCAAATAAGACAGTACTTACATAATTAAAACACACAGACAACACTTTATTTTATGGAAGTAAAAATATACATAGGAAGGGCTGAAGATTGTTTCCTCTAGAGAGAAAGGATATAGGAAGGAGTGGTGGCTGCTTTAGCTGTACTTTCTCACTTTCACTTAGATTTTAAAAGGAGCAATCTAAAATAAGTATGCAAAATATTAACATCCATTAAATATGGGTAGTAAGTACATGTGACGTCTGGAAGTTTCAAATATTTTATAATTTTTAGCAAGTTTTACGTATCTTTCACTTGGGATAAAAGTCTACGGATCACCCCACTATCCCCATCCCCATTATTTTCTTTCTCAGCACTCATTTTTTTCTTTCATAGCACATACCACAATTTGCAATTATTTTATAGTGTATTTGTTTACTTTGTGTATCTGTTTTGTTTACCACTGTATTCCTAATAGGGAAAGGCAAAAGAGCCCTGCAGCACATTAGAAACTTCCAGGCCAAATTTGGTCGTTAAGTAGAACTAAATTTAATGTATACATTCAGAGCCTTCCTCTTGTCCACAATGATAGCCAAGTGACGTTGTCAAATTTTTTCCTGAAATCCTTTCACATACCTTCATTGCCTATGTCCTAAAATGTAGGGAGCCATCTCTTCCCCAGGTGTCAGGCTCCAGGCTGCACAGTGATATCTAGAAAAATCATCATTGAAATTTGCTTCTTGTACTTATAAAATACACTATACACTGTTATACTGTATATACAGTAAATCCCACATAACATTTTTGTCTCTTCTGTGGTGTTAATATAGAACATGTTTCTTTATTTGATTATCAGTGAAGTAGCTGCTTGTGTTTGGGAGCTATTGTAAAAAGAAAAATATTTAGGTTTGCTATGGCTTTGCTTTCCCTAGTGCATCAGGTGAATTTGTGAGAATGAGACTCTACTGCAAATTCCTTCAATTTGTTGTAACTGAAAAAGCCACAACCGAGGAGCCAGAAGATCCTCAGTCTAGTTTTAGTTGTTACAAGTAGCTCTGACCGTGATTATATCATGTTTTTTCATTTGCAAAATGTGAAAATAGATTGATTTTAAGGTATTTTAAATTGCATAAGATTCAGGTAATCCTTCTTCCCTCCAAATATAATATGCCTCTGATAGTCTTTTTCGCTTGAGTTATTTATAGTATTGTATTTGAGGACCTCTTTGTGTTTTCAGTGTTTATGCTTGTGTACTATTAGTGTACCCATATATTCAAGTCCAATCGAATATCCCATCTGGTGCTTTTAGTTTGTAGATTCCACCCTCCAAAAAGAAGACAATCATGTGAGTTATTTTAATTGAAGACATTTTGGGCTGTCTTGATTAAACAGATAATGCACTCAAAGAATAGTACATTAGAACTGTAAAAAAGACAGTTCCATAAGGACTGAGTAAAATTAAGTGATGACGGTTGGAATAAGGAGTTGTGTATGTTGTTCTGTTGACAGTGAAATGTTGGAGAATAAATAGAATATTCATGTACTTACGATTTTAAAAATTATCTTCAAAGCTGTCTTTATCTGAAATGTATAAGTGAACACTCTGGAACATCTCATTACCACAAAGGAATATTCTAACTAAAAATTTCTAAAGAAAGCTGCAAAAGAATGATGCATTGGAAGGAATGATTTATCTGGAATATGTTTAAAATGCATAGTCATTTGAAGCCATGGAATGTTATTTATAAAGCTAAATATCTACATTTGTCTCATTTATGTGCTAATTGTGTTTTAATATTGGTAGGGTCAACCCTACTTGTCAACAGAATGTACAGGCATTTAAGCAGTATATTTTAAGAGGCTTTTCTGTCCTAAAATATCTTCTACCACATGATTGGAATTCCCACCATTAATGTTATCGCTTTGGGATGATTCCTTTGGAATGTCTATTAAAATCCACATATAGGTGGCCTCTCTAGTCTATCTAGTAGTTAAAAATGTAATGTCTATACTCAAATTGCTTATATTCTCATCAAAGATTGTCTACTCGGGGGCAAGTAATGTAATATCTCTGATGTTTAGTTTCCTCATCTATAAATACCAATAAAAAATAGTACCTACATTATAAGTTTAATGGTGGCTTAAATGGGCGATATAGGCAAAATGCTTTACATTGTACTTGATATTTAGTAAGTGCGCAAGAAGTGTTAGCTGTGACGATGATACTGGTTCCAATGAGGGACAACACAAATTTTATTAACAGTTATTTTGGAAAACTATCTATGCAGAGAATAGCTCTCCAGAGGAAAGGAGACATATGATAGCTGTGGTTTTGGTAGGCTGGGAGGGAAGTCTGGAAAAGATCTAGATTAGAGATGCAAATCCAAATATCTTCAGAACCAGGCAAGTCATAGAATTGTGAGAAAACATCCAGGTGTATGACATGAAGGTATGGCGGATCTAGAGTATACCTCCCTAAAAGGAGTTAGACTTAATGGTAACAATAATAACAATAAACCTGTCTAATCCAATGAAATTCTTCTTGAGGCTGTATTCAGTTTACTAACTACCTGTTTGCTACTCCTGGCCTAGGCATTGGAACATTATTCAGAGGATATCATGAGATTCAACACAACAGCTATGGAAGTAAGAATTTCCAAAGTATACTCTCCACTCTTGCTGGCATTAGTCCTAAAAAGTCATAAGGGTTCAGAATAATAGTCATAGCAGTACTAACTGCCATTTATTGAACTTTCATTAAACATTCAGTGCGAGGGACTGCACTTAACATTTTATGTATGTTATCTTAATTAGCATAACCTATGAAGCATCTGATGCTGATTTTAAGTAGCTGCCCAGAATCACAAAGCTAATACGTAGTGAGGCCAGCTTTTAGTCTTTATGTCAGTGTGACTCTGGTACCTGTACTTCTGTATTATTATATCATATTGTTTCCCATAATTATTGTTGAAAACAGCATTAACAGACTTTCTCATTCGAGCATCACTTCTCAGACTTCTGAAAACATCTCCTAACTGTTTAGGAAATATAGTATAATCTCCTGCTAATTAATAAAATAACACATAGATTCCATTTCAAATGAGAGACACTCAGTAAATATTACATGGGTTGGGTTCAAAGTAAATAAGCTATATTGGCTGACTAACTCTTTCCTTTGTGTTTAAATTGCAGAGCAGATAGTCAGAATTTTGTCCTCTTAGGTTTTTCTGAAGCTGAAGCACTTAGTCTTTTTCTGAATGGCATTTTCTTTTTAGAGTAAAAGGAACAGGGAAGAAGAGTTGCTGATATTGTTATGACTGAGGGTATAAGGCTGGGCATTGTGGCACCTCCCAGCCAGGCCCACTTCCCCCCAGGAAGTGCTTCAGAGCTGCAGAGAAGAGGGTGTCTTGTCAGCTGCCTCCCCTTTGATTGACCACATCAGGCTTTAAAAATATTTATGAGCTCATTAGCATCAGCCCTTTGCAGAGCTCTCTTGTAGACCATCTTAATGGAAACGTGAGAGCTTTTATGAGTGCACTCTAAGATAGGATTTATGGGAAATAGTCACAGCAGGTGTTTGATGTCTTTTGGACTTATTCTCCCGAATTCTAGGTACCATCAGAACATCAAGAGAGTGTGACTTTTGTGTAAATACCAGGACAGAGAAATAAGTGTTGGCACAGGTATTTCTGGAAATTTTTCTATAACATTTATCAAGGACAATTTACTAGAAGAAATGGATAGTAACTTGAGGCTTAAAAGTCAGAGAGGGAAGGAAGGAGGGGAGAGGAAGGGAGGGAGAAAGAAGATAATGCAGTCGATTGCACTGCAAATGTGTACTTATATACTCAGAATATGGGATTAGGAAAGGTAAAGGGTAGTAAGCAGGAAAAGCATCATAGGCTGGAGGCGTGTGCTTGGCTCAGGCCCGCAGCACAGACAGCAAACAAGTAATAAGTAAGAATATGCATTAAAAAACCAATTACTACTGTTGCAGTTAGCATCTCTTAAAGTTTCCAGTTAAGAAGCAGAATCCATTGCAACCTCGCAAGAAGGGTGGGTTTCCTTTCAAATGGTAAAAGAAATGTGAGATTTAAAAAAAATGATGTTTACTGCTATACTTTACATGCATTAATACTTTTAATGCCTATTACTTTTAATCCTAATTTTTCACATGAAGGAACTGGAGGTCAGAGAAGGTTAGTGACTTTTTTCAGGGTCCTATTTTTAATAAGCGGCAGAACCACATTCAGACCCTGGCCAGCTTCCTTCCAGTGCCTGCACTCTTAGCCATGCACCTTTCCCTTTCTACGGAAGCCTCAAAGGACCTGCTCAATGAAATCTTTTCCTTCTCTGATTTGCTTCTTAATCTAGGCTTGAATTTAACCCTTGCAGAAATCTATATGGGTGTGATTTAATTTTCTAAGTATAAAATAAAATCGTTAATTCAAGAAAGTCTTCATTGTACAGCTTTTATTAGTATTGCCTAAAAAGTAAAAACATTTATAATTTATCATATATGCCCTTGCTTTTAATAAAGACTACCTTTATGCTGTGTACGTAATACTTAAAAAACCACAAGATGCTTGCCAAAATATTAAATACAAATTTGCCACATGCAAAGATTTTTTTAATATTATTTTTGTGGTTATTCTTGGTAATCATTTAGTTCTCCAATTTTCAAAATTGTGTTTTGTATAGAGTAGCAAAATCAATTACCTTAGAATTCTTGAATAATAGAACTATGCATGTGTAAAGGCGTGTATGTCAGAGTACTATATAACCTGCATTCATTTGTCCAAAGTTTTGAGGACATATGGGTGAAAATATTGCTTGTAACTGTTAACCAAAATTTCAGAAACAGAGACCTGATTGAAATAAAGAGGAATTTATTTGGGGTTTGTTAAGACTGCAGTCTGGGAGACAACAGATTTAAGAAGCACTTCAATTGTGTTTGCTAGTACTACAAAACGGGGGAGGCTACAAGTTTCCATAAGTTGTTTGTCAATAATTAGGATTGGAGCTGGCAAGAACTAAGGGTGCTTGTTAAGCAAGGATTGATTTGGGGTCTGAAATGATTACATAGTTGCAAAGGTGGAGGTGGGACTTTGAAACTACAAGGTTGCAGCTAGCAGCTGCTAGCAGATATTGTTTTGAAAATGGCTGGTGGTGTCCTTCAGTTTGATACAGTTTAGAGAAAATTCAAGTTCTCAGTGATGCAGGAATGTGTCTGAAACCACATCTACAATGGTAACCCGGCTCCATTTTGGATGCCTGAATTATAGTTACTCCATTTTGATTTTTAAATAATCTTAAAAATGTCACCATAATCATCAAAACAGTGAAATTCTAACAATACTGTTTTACACTGTTTTGATGGTTATCATAAGAGCTGTTTTGCTTTTGCTTGTATGTTTATTTTGCACTTTGAGTTATTCCCATAAATATTATATTGAAATAAAATTATATTTACTTGCCAGCCATGGTGGGGTTATTTACTCCACAGAAATTGGCAAATACCACACATCAGGGCTATCCATTTATTGTTTTGTAGATTGTGCAATGGAAAAGCGATGGAAAAAATGTGAAAAATGCAAATTAAAATTATATCATTTCTGTACCTTTTACATTGTGAATAAGCTGAATAAATATTCTTCTAGTCATCAAAAATTATTATTCTACTTAGGAGAGAAGTCATTCATGTCATTGATGAATGAGTGAAGTTTCAACATGTTTTTGATATTTCATTTTCCTTTTACCCATTTACTTAAATGAAAATATCAATCAGTATTCATATCTAACTACACTCATCTATCAATTGCAACCAGAAGTTGGTGATAGATACAAAAATTAGGCAAAAGTCAATTAATAATTGATTCTGTGAGAATCAATTGATTAAATAGAATTACAATAAAGAATATTTATATTTTATTATTTGTAAATCATGGGCTATGCATTCTTTATATAAATAAATGTATTTTTGTGGAGAGCCAGTTGTTAACTACTTGGTTAGCTCTATGATTATTGTTAAACCCAGCAGTTTTTGTGCATTTAAAATTTTTTTTGCACTTTTCCTTTATCCTTTTGAATGCCCTGAGTATAAAATGTTAGTATTTCTTAACTGAGAAAATGGTATTTTGTTAATTTTCATAAATATTGACTCATTACAAATTCTTTTTTTTAAATTTTTTTAAATTTTTTTATTTTTTTTATTTTTATTTTTTTTTTAATTCTTAAAACTGTAAGAAATAGAGGGGAAAGCCACTCATTACACTAAAATGAAAAAATGATATGGGTGATAATTTATAGATATTTAAATATTAAAAAAAAATAATCCGGCTTTTCTCTTATGTTTCTCAACCATTTCAGGTCTTTTTATGCTGTAAGCTTTTGTCTGATTTGTGGTCAGTTAGCTCAGTTAGAATTTGAGTGTGAATATCAGGCACAATTCCAGACTGACAACTGCATCAGCTTCCTTCTCAGTGGAGGCACTGACACAGGCTACCCCCAATTCTGATCAGATAGCTACACTGTCTGTTCTCCAATTCTACAGAAATGGGCTAGAGGACAAATGAATGAAAATGTTCCACAGCAACAGAAAAACACAGTTCAAAGTGTGCGGTGCTCAGGTCATAGTCACATATGATATACCAACAAAAATGTTCCATCTGTGAGTTTTCAACACAGTGGTGACGGGTCATTTGCTATGCTATCTTTAAGCAGATGCTTGAAATACTAAGAGTGTCTTTTTTCCCCTCTTGGAAATTGAAGTGTGTTATCTTATTAACATAGCTCTCATTGTCATCAGTGTTAGTGAATATTTACTAACACACAAACAGTTCTTTCCTTTAACTGGACTCTGAAATTCACAAAGTTAGGTACCTTTGTTATTTCGGGGCAGTAGCAGCAGAAAGACAGTATGAACCAAGAACTAAACAAATTGACATTTACACAGATTACACCATTTCATATAATTGTGAAGCCAGCATCAGGACATGTTTGCTATCCATTCACCTCCTTCCCCTGTCTACAGCCCATGCAGAGAAAATTATATATGTGGAAGGATTATGGAGTGCTAGAAATAATAGCCTTCACAGGGATGGGAAATGCTCTGAGGTTAATTATAAAAGGTTTATTAGGAGACCCAAATTTTGAGTTGGCTTAAAGAATGATTTGGTAATGTATTAGAGGTGGAAAAAGAAGTATATAGTAAGATTATGGTAGATTATCCTTATGAATGTTGTTATTTATGTGGTATGAGTTTGGGAGGCTGTTCAAAAATGCTGTAATATGTTAGGAACACATTCCTTTTCATTTAGACCCACCCTTCACATTCTTTCTTTGGGGATGGTTAATATCAGGGCTTTAACGCCATAAAGCTGTCAATCACAGCCAGCGTAGTGAGTGACTTGGTTTCTAATAGAAGGTTTATGGGGCCCCAGTAGTGTTCTACGTATCTGAATTAAAGAAGAGCTCCCATGAAATCAAGCAAAAGAGCAACAAAAAGAGAACTAGAGCCAAAGCTCTTCTAATTTATAATTTTACCTAAACTTCTTCCTAAAAGAATGCAGAGTAGATGAGGGATTGTAGGAAAATCCCCTCTTCTGTGTCCTAATTTTCCACTTACTGAGTTGTGAAGTGAAAAATTACAAGGTTTTTTTTCTACTTACCTAAACTCCTTTCAAGTCAGATTCACACAATCTGAAGATTACAACTGACCCTTTTTGCTACCACAAAATATTTCATTACATTAGGAGTGAGCCTAGGGAGTAAAGAGTGCTTCGTGGTGAGTTAGTTGATTGGGGCCACATGTGGTTTTCCCCCCATAGTGTACCTCATAGCTGCTGGCAAAATCAAGAAAGTGTCAAAAACACTGAGAGAACATATCTTTTAAAAACCATATGATCATCTCAATAGATGCAGAAAAAGCTTTTGACAAAATTCAACACCCATTTATGATAAAAACTCTCCAGAAAGTGGGCATAGAGGGAACTTACCTCAACATAATAAAGGCCATATAAGACAAACCCACAGCAAACATCATTCTCAATGGTGAAAAACTGAAAATATTTCCTCTAAGATCAGGAACAAGACAAGGATGTCCACTCTCGCCACTATTATTCAACATAGTTTTGGAAGTCCTAGCCATGGCAGTCAGAGAAGAAAAAGAAATAAAAGGGATCCAAATTGGAAAAGAAGTAAAACTGTCACTGTTTGCAGATGACATGATACTATACATAGAAAATCCTGAAGATGCCACCAGAAAACTACTAGAGTTAATCAATGAATTTGGTAAAGTTTTAGGATACTAAATTAATGCACAGAAATCTCTTGCATTCCTATACACTAACAATGAAAGATCAGAAAAAGAAATTAAGGAAACAATCCCATTTACCATTGCAACAAAAAGAATAAAATACCTAGGAATAAACCTACCTAAGGAGGCAAAAGACCTGTACTGAGAAAACTATAAGATACTGATGAAAGAAATCAAAGATGACACAACAGATGGAGAGATATACCATGTTCTTGGATTGGAAGAATCAATATTGTGAAAATGACTATACTACCCAAAGTAATCTACAGATTCAGTGCAATCCCTATCAAATTACCAATGGCATTTTTCACAGAAATAGAAGAAGAAAAATGTTTTAATTTGTATGGAAACACAGAAGACCCTGAATAGCCAAAGCAATCTTGAGACAGAAAAATGGAGCTGGAGGAATCAGGCTCCCTGACTTCAGACTATACTACAAAGCTGCAGTAGTCAAGAGAGTATGGTACTGGCACAAAAACAGAAATATAGATCAATGGAACAGGATAGAAAGCCCAGAGATAAACCCACACACCTATGGTCACCTAATCTATGACAAAGGAGGCAAGAATATACAATGGAGAAAAGACAGTCTCTTCAATAAGTGGTGCTGGGAAAACTGGACAGCTACATGTAAAAGAATGAAATTAGAACACTCCCTAACACCATACACAAAAATAAACTCAAAATGGATTAAAGACCTAAGTGTAAGGCCAGACACTATAAAATTCTTAGAGGAAAACATAGGAAGAACAGTCTTTGACATAAATCACAGCAAGATCCTTTTTGACCCACCTCCTAGAGAAAGGGAATAAAAACAAAAATAAACAAATGGAACCTAATGAAACTTAAAAGCTTTTGCACAGCAAAGGAAACTATAAACCAGACGAAAAGACAACCCTCAGAATGGGAGAAAATATTTGCAAACAAAGCAACTGACAAGGGATTAATCTCCAAAATATACAAACAGATCATGCAGCTCAATATCAAATAAACAAACAACCCTATCAAAAAATGGACAGAATACCTAAATAGACATTTCTCCAAGGAAGACATATAGATGGCCAAGAGGCACATGAAAAGATGCTCAACACCACTAATTATTAGAGAAATGCAAATCAAAACAACAATGAGGCATCACCTTACACCAGTCAGAAGGGCCATCATCAAAAAATCTACAAACAGTAAATGCTGGAGAAGGTGTGGAGAAAAGGGAACCCTCTTGCACTGTTGGTGGGAATGTAAATTGATACAGCCACTATGGAGAACAGTATGGAGGTTCCTTAAAAAACTAAAACTAGAACTACAATATGACCCAGCAATCCCACTACTGGGCATATACCCTGAGAAAACCATAATTCAAAAAGACTCATGCACCCCAGTGTTCATTGCAGCACTATTTACAAAAGCCAGGATATGGAAACAACCTAAATGTCCATCAACAGAGGAATGGCTAAAGAAGATATGGTACATATACACAGTGGAATATTACTCAGCCATTAAAAGGAACGAAATTGGGTCATTTGTAGAGACACGGATGAACCTAGAGACTCTCATACAGAGTGAAGTAAGTCAGAAAGAGAAAAACAAATATCATATATTAACGCATATATGTGAAATCTAGAAAAATGGTGCAGATGAACCTGTCTCTATTCCTGCTTTCTTGCAAAGCAGAAACAGAGACACAGATGTAGAGAACAAATGTATGGACACCAAGGGGGGGGAAGGGGGTGTGAGATGAGTTGGGAGATTGAGATTGACATGTATACACTGCTATGTATGGAATAGATAACTAGTGAGAGCCTGCTGTATAGCATGGGGAACTCTACTCAATGCTCTGTGGTGACCTAGATGGAATCCAGAAGGGAGAGGATATGTGTATACATATGGCTGATTCACTTTGCTGTACAGTAGAAAGTAGCACAACATTGTGAAGCAACTATACCCCAATAAGTTTTTTAAAAAATCAGTTATAAAGTTCTGTACACACAATGTAAAGCATTATCAAAAAGAGGAGAGTTGGAGGCTCAGAAATGTTTGCCTTGTATCCTAGAGTTTATTCACTGGCAAATATGCTGGTGTAGGTAATTTTGACCTGTGCTGTTTCCCTACTCGCTCAATCTGATGAAGGTACTGAACTGCTTATACAACCACCTAAGTCAGAAGGATTTAGAAGTTCCAAGGAAAAAGAATTTAAAGAATTCTTTCAAACTTACTAGTGAAGACATTCATTTGATTATTAATAAGACTAAACTTACTACTGTGGTTGGAGGAGTAGATGCTTAGTAAGAGCAAGGCTTGGAAATCAAAGAAAAATTCTCAGATGAAGGGCATGTATCTGAAGTGGGCACCCACAGGAAATGCAACCTTTTTTCTTCTCTTATGTTTAGAGATTTTATATATCACCTAAGCAAAAATATTTAATTGCAAAATTTTTAAAAAATAGAATTAAAGCAGCTTTGTATTCAGTTAATAATTACTTGATACATCATTTTCTATAAATTTTATTGGATAAACATATAAGCACTTTAAATTTTTAGTTTCTCTTTTTGATCAATTTGATCCAGCCAGAGCTTATAACCTTCTAAAAATTATCTAAGGTATCTGGTCATCTACTGTTCAAAAAAAGAGAAAAAGAATGAAATATTGTAAAGTTAATAAATATTTTTAATTTTCTTTTCTTTGTTTTTTCTTTGAAATCTATGCTGTTGTAGTTAAATAAAATATATTCACTTAAACTGATTACAAGTCCAAAGTGGCTTTTTTGGTGTGTATTTCCCAATTAAAAGATAATGTGGGGAATGGTAATATTGTTATTAAAAGGGAGCCTCAGTGTTGAAAACATTGAAAAACCATTATTCTAGATCCTCAAATATGATTTATTCAGAAATAAGGGTATGTCCAATGGGGTTGATAAGGTAGACCATTCAGCACTTATTAGTATCGCATAATTGCCTTTGTCGCTTCCAAATAGATTACTCTGTTCAAATCAATACTACATAAATGTTTATTTTAAGAATTGTTTAGAAGGTTAATAAAGCAGAAAAGACATTTATTTAAATATTGCTATAGAATTTGCAAAATACTGCAAGCACACCCTTGATAAATTGTGACTCATTTTCCATTATATTCTGTGATATATGCTCACAGTGGGTAGTATTGGTATCCCTTAAATGTGGTGGCTGATATCTTACATTTGGTATTTGTAAGGTGCTTTTTCATTCAGTGAATGCTCACATATTTTCATAAAAGGAGTTTGCCTGAAGGATATTACATTATAATTCCTTTTCTACAACAAAATGTCAATGTTGCCTATGGCTTAAATGTCCTCAAGCTTTGTTTACCATCCCTTAATTTTATCTTCTCTTTCATATGTGTATGTGATATATATATATATACATATATATATATAAAATGATTCATATATATGATATATAATGATTATATATTATATAATTATAATTGTATTATATATAATTATATATATATTATATATATAGTATAATATACGTAATGATCAGTTCTTTAGCTGACCTCTTTCTAGTCTGCTTTTCTTCAAACTTACACTTTTAGGAGAGCAATGACCACTATATAGTAAACTCAGTTTTCTTACTTTATTTCCCCAATGTTTGAAAGAACATAAGGGTACGGTCCCATTATGATACATCTTAAGCTGGAAATCAGAAGCCAAACTAAACAAATACCAGTCCTTGGTAAGCAATTGTGGATCATTGTAGTCCTGGGTGTTATGCTGAGTCTATTCCAACCACAGCTGTTCTTGGCAGCTTTTACTGCAGGCGTCCTACCAAAATATTTTTATTTGTGTTCTGCTTGCCTTCTTCAATCCTTTTTTTGAAATACCATTGATGCCAGGTCTTTTCTGGCTTTTCATCTCACTTTCCTACCAGCAGGCAAAATTGTCCTCAAGTATTCTTTTATTCGATATGCTAAGAATGGAAGACACTAGGAAATAAAACATCGTTTGGCCCTCAAGGAACTCCCAGTTTTAGTGATGGGAAAAGAAGATGCAAGCAGTTTTCAGTAGAGCATAAAATGAGTCAGTAAAAGTAAGGAAAAGTGTGTGAAGCAGCACAGAGCAGAATATTTCTGTTGAAAGGGGTATGGACCAAGAAGGTCTTACAGATGAGGGGATATTTGAGCTGTTTTGTTTTTATTTAGTTGAAAATAATAACATTTCTTTATTAAAGAGAATTTACCATATGTTCTCATCAAATTCTCTATCTTTTCTTGTTCTTAATAGTTTGTACCATTGAAAAAATTAATCTATTTTAAATAGTCTCAACACATTTTGTCTTTATGCATGCTTGAAAGTGTGCACACGCGCACACACACACCCACACAGGATTTATCTTGCTTCCCCTATTGCCTTAGCCTCATTTACTCCTTGCCTCTTCTTATTTTGACTTCTAATTTGATATTTCTACCTAGGTGTGCTATTAAATGTTCTCACAGGGGATTCGAATGTTTATTTTGCTCTTTGGAGGCATCAGCTTTACCACGTAGGGAATTTTCTTCAGATCATTTAACATGTTCCCCAACTCTTACAGATCTTGAAGGGCAGGTAGAACTTCCCTCTTTGTGCTGGTCTTTCTATTGTATTCTGAAATGTCTCCTTTCTAATAGGCATCTTACTGTATATATTTCTGCCATATTTTCCACATTGAAAAATAATTTCTGAAGTTACTGTGGCAGTCAGAAAAGAGAGTATGTCTCAAATTGAATTCAAAAAGTTCTTTTTTCTTGCAAATCAATATTTTAAATTCTAGTAGCCTATTTCCCTTCTTTCATACATGTATTTTCCACCATGTTATTATCCAGCTAAGCCTCCTTAATTCTCGTCTGGCTTTATATAACTTTGATGGGTTAGTTCTGGGTCTGTATATTTTTGTAAGAGTCAAAATATGTATTTTAAAAATAGTATACTAAAGACAGGCATATATTTAAATAGCTTTTTTTTAATATCTATGTATTAGTTTGGCTGGTGTAACAAAATAATAGCTGCTTTAGCTACATTATAGAATATAGCTTATGGTTAAGGTTATTATGTAGCTTAAAGAAAATAGAGTTTATCTCTAAACATAAGGGTCTAAGCATAAAGAGCCCACTGCCCGTATGGCAGCTCCCTGGTTATGGGAACTCAGGTTACTTCTATCTTGTTGACCTTTGATACTTCACATACAACTTCCAGGTTGGCTATTTGGTCTCCTGCCACCATGTTCACATTCTCACTCGTGGGTAGGGGGTAAGAAGAGAATGGTGGGGAGAAAGACACTTCTGTTAAAAACAAGACCCAGAAATTGCACATATGATTTTTACTCATACCCATGGGTCAGAACCGAGTCACTTCATGACCCCACTTAACTGCCAGGGAGGCTGGGTGACTAGCTTGAAAATATTAGCAGAGAAAAAGTCAAGATAGGGCTTCTCTGGTGGCACAGTGGTTGAGAATCTGCCTGCCAATGCAGGGGACACGGGTTCGAGCCCTGGTCTGGGAAGATCCCACATGCCACGGAGCAACTAGGCCCGTGAGCCACAACTACTGAGCCTGCGCGTCTGGAGCCTGTGCTCCGCAACAAGAGAGGCTGTGATAGTGAGAGGCCCACGCACCACGATGAAGAGTGGCCCCCACTTGCCACAACTAGAGAAAGCCCTCGCACAGAAACGAAGACCTAACACAGCCAAAAATAAATAAATAAATAAATAAATAAATACTTTCTCTCTATTTCAAAAAAAAAAAAAGTCAAGATATTGGCGAAAGAACTACCAGTCTCTATGCTAATCTACACCTGTACATCCCACTTTCTTTTCCTCCAACCCAGACCTACTGTCTTTAAATTCACTTGTCCCTCACCTTTCTGAAGAGTCTCCATGCCCAAGCCTTTTGACATAACCAGGCTTTTGTATGGTGTTTCATGTATTCGTTCTTTGACATCCCTGCCCAGCAGAGCCTTCAGCCGTCAGATATTGTGATAGCGTGCGGTCACTGATTGTCTCTCTCCCTCCCTTCTGAGTCCCACTTTTGAGCCTCAGATTTCTCTTACAGGTGGCTGTTGTCTCGGCTTTTTGTCTCCTACCATTACTTTTTCTAACACTCTTCCTTTCCGTTTTTAGAGCAACCTCAAGTGAAGTGACTCTTCCTGTCTCCTTCTCTCCACAAAAGCAATGGTCTCCTCTGGCTTTTCCCGGGATTCCACAGGAAGTGTGTCAGCCTCATTTTTCCATTCCTCTCTGGAGCTTCCTCTTGCCAATCCCCAACCCTTACAAACAATAGCAGAAGAGTCCTAGCTACCCTGCACTGTTACTCCAGCCCAGTTATCTTGTTTCTTCTTTCATCCTGGACCCTAAAGATGATTCAGGAAAGCCATCCTGGAATTTGGGGGGGGAGGGGAATAGTCTCTATTTTATATAATTTTGGCTTTTTAATAAAGAAATTTTATTAAATATTTTATTTATCTTAAGCTTTTCCATATGTATTCAGAAGCTAAAGGGTACAATAATCTTTATCAAAACTCAGGGCTGTATTGGGATTCTGAGTATATATGCCCCAGCCTGGTTCTGTGGGACCTCCTGAGGGAATGAACAAAGGCTTCCGTGCCAGCTCTGCAGAATCACATAGAGGGCTTCCATCAAGCCAGTCCTTTCTTCTTCCTAAAACGGCCTCCAAAGGCAGTCTTTTTTTTTTTTTTTCCTTTGATGTAAGCTCACAATTTTCTCACTTTCAGGGATTTAAATTACTACAAATGTTCTGGGGGTGCACCCTTTTTTTTTTTCTCCGTGTATTTTTTTTTCCATTGAGGTGAAATTCACATAAAATAAAATCATCATGTTAACGTATACATTCAATGTAGATACATTTTTATTTTTTATTTTTTTAATGAATTTATTCATTTTATTTATTTTTGGCTACGTTGGGTCTTTGTTGCTGTGCGCAGGCTTTCTCTAGTTGTGGCTCGCAGGGGCTACTCTCCCTTGAGTGGGCTTCTCATTGCCGTGGCTTCTCTTGTTGTGGAGCACAGGCTCTAGGCATGCAGGCTTCAGTAGTTGTGGCATGCATGTTCACTAGTTGTGGCACATGGGCTTAGTTGCTCCGCGGCATGTGGGATCTTCCCGGACCAGGGCTCGAACCCGTGTCTCCTACACTGGCAGGCGGATTCTTAACCACTGCGCCACCAGGGAAACCCAGGATACATTTTAAAAATTTCACGTTGATTTTCTCCCTTTTACCTTAAAGGGTAAAGATACACCTTTCATTTTGTTTTTTTAATTTTTAATTTTTAAATAAAAATTGTATATATGTAAGGTATATGACATGATATTTTGATATACATATATAGTGAAATGATCACTATAGTGAAGCTAATTAACATTTCCATCTCCTCATATAGTTACCATGTGTGTGTGTGTGTGTGTGTGTGTGTGTGTGTGTGTGTGTGTGTTTGTGTATGTGGTTAAAGCACCTAAAATCTACTCTTTTAACAAACTTCCAGTCTTCAATACAGTATTATTAAGTAGAGTCATCATGCTGTACGTTAGCTCTCCAGACTTATTCATCCTGTATCACTGCAACTTTGTGAAGGTTCATCCATTCCGAGGTACCATAGTACCTACAGAGTCCCTTGCTGGCTAGCTGTTCTCATCCATTGTCAAACTGGTGCCTCATAAATTTCCCCTTAGAGGTCCTCCCTCTTCACAAATGCTGCCTGGTTTCCTCTTCTTAACTAAGAAACCTTCTTTCCATCCTACAGCCCTCAAGGAAAGCCAAACACACCAAGAGTCTCACCTTTCCCTCCCCAGCCTCTCCCTATTTCCTCCTCCTTCCTAACATCTCATTCCTTTGTTTATTCTGTCCACTCCAGTTGTCTCACCTACCATTCACTAGGAATCGCTTAGGTGCCAGACGTTATACTTGTTAATCTCCACAACCCAGTGAGGTAGATGTTCTCATTTTACAAAGAGGAAACAGGCAAGAGAGGTTACAAAGCTGGAAGAAGGTGGGAAACTAAATAGTGGCTGAGTCAGGATTGAAATCCCAGTCTGGCTCTGAAGGCAACACTGTGTCACGCTGCCATTCAGACATACTTGTCACGTTCTGTTTTTAAAGAAGTCGCACAGAGTAACTGAAACAACGTGACAGTCCAGACATCCAATTTCAAATCCTGACTCCATCATTTGGTTTGTGTCCTAGCCAAGTTACTAAGCTTCTGAGTTCATTTTCTCACCTGTAACACGGGGCCAATGATCCTTTCTTTTATTCAATAAACATTTATGGAGCACGTCCTATGTGCCGGCCACAGTTCTAGGCCATGAGGACACGGCCCTGACTAAGACAGACGTTACCCTGCTCTCAAGGAACCAACATTTTAGTGGGAAGGCAGATAACGAATATACATATCATGTAGTTGTAAGCACTCTAAAGAAAAATAAAACAGGGAAGAGGAGAGAGTGAGACAAAAGAGGGGAAGAAAAGACCATTCCAAGAATGTGAAACTTAAGCAGAGACTCATAATAAGAAAGGGAGGGAGCAACGTGGGTATCGGTTATAAGAATATTCCAGGCAAAAGGAAAGGGCAAAGGACCAAAGGCAGGATTCAGTAGTAACTAAGTCAAAAGCTTGTTAATGATTAAGTTAATCCTTACGGTGTGTATGGATTGGTATATTTCAGGCACATAAATGTCATCTTTTCCCCTTCAAAGTTTGCATGTATTACCAACACTCGATATTTCCTGTCCAAATCATATGTGAGAGCTGCACACATCTAAAGACTTCCTGTTTTGCTCCACTGCTATGGTGTGCAGTTTCTTTGTGCCTGCTGCCTTTCACCACCTTTCACTGCCCCTGCTCTCTCCTCTTTGTACCCAGTGGCGAAGTGGCTTCGCCCCAGTGTGGACCAATCTCTCCCTGTGTGAAAGCTCTTGATTCTGCCATGCTTTTTAACATAAGATTAAAGTTACTTATATTTGTCCCCAAACCAGAGAAAATCCCTACTCCTGCCTCTAGTTTTCCATACCCCCAGTCACATCCCATTTCCCCACGAACACAATGAACAGATTCTTTTTTTCTTTCTCCAGTGGCACTCCCCTCACCATTGTACAAGCTGCATCTCTGGCTTCCTTGTTTCTGGTGTGACATGTGTTGCTTATTCTGGCTTCAGGCTTTCATGCACTTTAGAGAAGAGGTTCTTCATGGCTTCCTTTGAACCCCTTCACCTCTTATTTGACTCTTCTCTTTTACTCCCTGCCGGTTATCTCAAATATTCTCTTAAAGACTCTTCTTCTCATCCAGTAGTTGACAACACTGAGACCTTGTGGGAGCCATTTAACTAGGCTGGATGTTCCCCTCGATCTTCTCCTTCTACCCTGAGAAGACCTCTACCTCTGATGTAAGCCTACCCATCGCCTCTCTTCAGCAGGTGCAATCGTTTCCCTTTCATTTTCTTGATTTCTCTATTGTCCAAGCTGGGCTAGTTTGTTTTGCTTTCCATCACCTGAAATCCTCTGCCATTTCCCCTGCAAGACCTTTTGCACTAGCTGCTCTTTCTGTGCTATGATAGCCACAGGTAGCTTCCCTGAGTTCTCTTCTCTTTCGTTCTGGACCCTTGAAGTAGGCATAGCCTACCTTTACTGAGAAATGTTTTGTGGCAGTCTGCTAGAAATAGCGTTTTCTCCCTCTTTTAAAAGAATTCACTGATAGTCTCTCCTTTTTGAAACCCCTTTTCTCCCTTCACATTGCACTGATTTCTTGAACCACATGCACACCATGCTTTTGGTGCCCTTTCTTGGAGCCATTGTAGAATTCTTGAAAAAGAGAATGGGTAGTTTTTAGCCTCAACCTGTTCAACTTGATGAATACACATTAGAGTTTGATACGCATTAAAGTTTGAGAACATTTTCACAGATCACATGTGACCCTGCTAGAGGCATAGTCTGCTTCTTCAGGCCCTCACCAAGTTGTTCTCCTGACATTCCTCCCTCCTTCCTGCTTGGGGGCCCAGGGACAGATAGAGGACTACCGTGTGCGCTCACTATTTGCCTCCTGCTGACTCATTAAATAACATGCAACAACAGCAGATTCCATGACCCTGGAATGCTCCCATATCCATTTCACTTGGAGTAGCTATGCTTTCTCATTCCCCGGTTCGTACACCTCATTCACATAGGTAAAGCTCCCATGATTTTTCTCCAAAATGCTTTGAATTCTGGAGTGCGCTTATGATCTGTCTATCTCTGTGAAGTGGCTGAAGCATCATAAGGTCATTTGGTTACCTGTCAAGTCAGGAGAGAGGGCAGAGTCAGAGGTAGAGTGTAATCTTCTCCCTCCAGATGCCCGTGATTTAGTCTACCAAGTGAGAAATGAAGATATCTCTACATGTTTGATTCAGAAACCAAATCAGTAAACTCCAGAACCATCAAATTTCTGTGCTTGTGAAAACCTGAAGCATCAGCTGAGCATTAATCCTATTCAGTCACCCTCTCTTTCTTCCGTTTAAAAGTTTTCGTCTTTATTTATCTTCATTTTGCACTCTACCATTCATTGATTCCCTCTTTTAATCCCGGGCGCCTTGCCTGGTGTATTCAGCAAACTCTTCCTTCTCTCAGATCTAGAGGACACTAAGCTGATTTCCTGTGGTTCGGTTCTCAACCACTTAAAAGAAAGGTTGCAGCTTTTTCTTTTGTATGCAGGTGAGTTTGATTGTTTAAAACAAGCTTTCTTTCAAAGAGTCTCAGCAGACTGTACAAAAGCTTAATCATCGTATCTGTATATAGACTAAAATAAGACCTGGGGGGCACCAACTGAGGGTTCCTGCTCTTTGATTTTTGAAGAAATTTTTGAAAGCTCCTTTTTGTTTCCTTTTCTGCCTGAAAAATTAAATTCTAGTGAACGATGTATTAATCTTAATCATGCATACATATTTTGGATTGGTCTTTTCTTTTTTTACTAAGACGGCATTTAGAATTGCAATTTTTATTCCTTCTACTGCTATATCTGACTCCTTTTCCTCCAGCGTTGATTCACCCTGCTTTGTTGCCTTTCTTGCTTTACCCATTTGTAATGCCTCCTCCTTAATCACTTTGAAATCCACCATATTTTCTCCTGTTCGTTAGCCCACAATCTCCCCGGGGCGTTAACTGTAGTGAGCGGTGGACACGTTTTGGGTACCCGTGAGAGCCTGACATGGAGTGTTGTCCCTTCAGCTGGATGCCAACAATTTCTACAGCCTGGGTCTCCAGTACCCTCTCCAAAACTGCTCTCACACTGCATCTCTTTTTTCCCAGATATCAGATGAAAGACAAGGTAGACATTTTATATTTACCCTGTACATGGATATCTCCCTCATGGTGAATTTCAACACCATTTCAGGAAACATTGACCTTGTACAGCTATCCTCTGCTGGGAATTTTATCAGAAATTCTTTGATTTCTCTTATCATAAAATTGCTAATATTCAACATGTTCAAAGTCAGCTCTTCAGTTCTTCAAAGCTGGTGGAGCAAAGGCCTATTGCCCTCATTCATTCAACAAACATTTATTGAAAGCCTACCCCAGGACACACAGGAACGTGTGGATGCCCCAGGGAGGCTAATCGTTTGTTCCACATTCTCTTACTAGGGCTGGGGTTTTCAATTATTTGTATACCTTTTTCATTATGTTCAAAATGAGAGATTTATTACCTGCGCTAAACATTTCGTAACATTATAACTTAAACGTAATTGCCTTGCTGCTGCAATTTTCTGAACCAGATAACTTCTGAGGAGGCACATAAGAGGGTTTGAAATTTAAATGATAAAATAAATCACGTGTTCCTGGTAAACAGTAGTTATGCCATGCATCAGGCGCTTTCAGAATTTCATCTCCCGGTGACCGTGACTTCAGGCAACTGACTAGGGGCTGGGGGCAGCACGCGTGCAGGGACGTGGATCACTCCTGTCCTTGCAAGGAGAAGCTTGGTGTGTGTGCCATGCATATCCTCAACAAAGATGAGTGGTGACAATGAAGGCTTTTTTATATACTTTGTGGTTAACGAGACCAATTTACAAGTTGCCAGTCTCCTTTGGAAATCCAGCTATACTGGCACATATATTTTATTTATTCCAGTGATATTCTAATATCCCGTTATGGACGCTCTAATAGGAACGCTTGGCAATTGCCCAGCTGTCCTGCCCTTAATATATCAAGGATATTAAGGAAAAGCTAGATGCACTCCATGCTCCGAAATACGTCAATCCAATAGAAGAAGCAGAATTGGAAACAGATAAGTTACACAAACTGGTAATTAGACAATCAGAATATGTCTTGTTTTAAATGATATTTTTACAGCAATATCTATTTTATAATTCAGAGTTCAGCAAACAGCCATTGCAAGCCAAGCCTCTCCTGTCACCAGCTTTCATAAGTAAAGTTTTACCGGCATACAACCATCCTGGTCCATTTACATATTGTACATTGTCTGTAGCTGCCTTTGCACTGTAATGGCGAGTAGAGTAGTTGCAGGGGGTGGAATGCCCCACACAACCAAAATGTTTACTATCTGGCCCTTTACAGAAAAAGCTTTGTTGACCCCTGCAATAAAATATGTATGAACCTATTTCAAAGTGTTGGGTTCAAATACTATTGGCATTTAAAGCATTTGACTCAAGAATTGTTTGCAATATTTTCACATTTTCTGTGCTGTGTGGCCAAACCTAGAAACAATAATGAAATATGACCATCCTCACACTAATGATGATAGAAAACCATTAAGCATTGTATAAGTGCTTAGAATACTGCCTAGGTACTAATTCTGAATTTAGTGAGAAAATGTTCGTTTTATTTTCTTATCAATGTCACAAGTCTGACATCCTATTAAGAAAAAAAAAAAGTGAAATAAGAAGAACCAAATGTTGTTTTCTCTCTCTTCAACAGTCTCTCCCTGTGATGGGAGTTTAGAGTCTTACATTTACATTTTTCAAATCTAAATCTAGGAAATCAACAAATCAAACCCATTTGTGTTTTAATAAATTCTCCAGCAGAATATTTCACTGTGATTCATAAAAAAAACCTTGGATTAAATGAATATCTCCTCATGGGATAGTTCCAATAAATATCATTGTGGCATACCCCGTGATTCGCCCACATTTTTATTTTGCTTCTGTGTTTACCAGAATTTACACTCTCCAGTCTAGTTGAACCACATGGCCCAAGCGACTTAGCAGCTGTCAATTTCCATTTCCTATCTGCCGAGTAGAAGCCCTTTATCTTATCTGTAGGGCTGTGCCGAGAATTAATGATATAAAACCTGAAAAACACTGAGCACTGTGGTAGATGTATGAGAAATGTTATTTTCCTTCCCTTTTTTTGATACATTCTGTGATATCTGACCATTCTTTCATGTCATACTTAATGCAAATGTTCCTGTCACCTTAAAAGTAGCAAAAGGACCACCCGAGTGAACCAAATGCAGACGGAATGGTGAAGCTGGTTTCTTGTCTCTGAAAGCCTTCATCTCCGTCGTTACCTGATAAATACCATTTCAAGTGACTGAAACCTAGGGATGCTCAACTCCAAAGGACTAATAATGCAATAATATTGTTAAAAAGAAGGCGGCCAGGACTGTCTTTTATTGTTTCTTTCTATCACTTAAATCACCTGTAACTATGTTGGAATATAGATCATTAACCTCCCAGAGTCAGCAGGTTTTGAGTTTCTACTTTTTTTTTTTAATAAATGTATTTTATTTTATTTTTTTTATTTTTGGCTGTGTTGGGTCTTTGT